>NC_056739.1:1392702347-1392929847 GCF_019279795.1 Protopterus annectens | reverse complement strand
TATCTCTTAAGTACAGACAATCAAATTTCATAACTGGACTTTTAATGTTGATTAACCCGAAAGATCACAGATGCATTATTTGAAATATATTTTAAAGATTTGGCTAGAACCTGATAGCTACAACAAAGTCAACCAAGTAAAAGTATTAAAAATTTTAACAGCAGGGAGATTTAAAAGTAAATAATGTACAGAAAATGCCATAACAAGTAAATCCAGCCAGGTAAAATACAAGTAATAGAAAAAAACAGCTCTGGAAACACAGATAAAAATTAACAATACTTCAATATTGTTTAACAGATTATCTCCAGAGCCATTTTTTTTTGTTTTGTATTATGTCTTCATATTTAAATGTGCCTAAAAGTATAAGACAATGGATATTGCAAAGAAATCCTCAAAACTTTGATAACTTAGTAGCTTTAGTAGAACACTTATTAGTTAATAAGACAGTGTTTAAAATGAATAGCTTGTTTCTAAGTCTAAAACAACAATAAGAAATATGTGAGTAGCAAGCAATGTTTTAATTTCCTATAAATGTAAGCCTCATTTGTGTGCTACTATTACTGAAGAAAATATTACTAGAAATTTAAATGAATGCTTTAAATGAAGTTGTTCTATGGTATGTGATAAAACAACATCTAGGATAACTGAGTCAGCACTCTGGCATTATATAGCAACTGAGCTTATCAAGTTTCCTGTGTTTTATAAGTAAGGGAAGCTTCAGGTCTGGTAGGTTCTGGAAAAATGATTTCTCTTACTTAGGTCTTCTGGTGTTTAAACATATGATTAGAAATTGCCAAAAAATCAAAATAATATGCTTTCATTTTTACAGAAAAGATCATCACCTTACACATGTAGACATTCAGACATTTTTTTGGAAAACCGTTACATCCTGTGGCAATAACCCTGGTTTAACTCATTATACAATATAAGGAAAACAGTTTCCCATTTTACAGCAGAAGATGTGAGAGGAGGGAAAATACATAGTGTGACTGCATGATACACTTAACAGAGGTAGACCCTCAGCTTTATGTAGCCCTTCAATATAAGGATGTTGGAGGGCACAGGAAGTGACATCCATACAGAGATTCAGAGTCAGAGTCAAGAATAAGAGAAGGCATTGGCAGTGAAACTACAAAAGGAGTTAGAATTTGGTTGTGGTTAGATAGTAAAAAGGATTCTGTCTGCTATCAGAAGCATACCCCAATGACAGAGCAAAAGAAACCCAAATCTGTAGAAGATATCAGTATAGGAATAGAAGATGAACTGACAGAAACTCTGAAATAAAATTCCATTCAAGACAGAACATGTACAACAGGTATTAGCACACAAACTGAGAAAGTAAATATAAAAAGAAATGCACTTGAGTGAGAGCTCTCAGAACAAACTGAAAGTGAGAGGGTGGTGTTCACTTAAAGAGGAAACAACATAAGGAAGACAGCATTCAAGATGCCTGTGATGATAGCAAGGATGGTACTGCAAAAAGGTGATTTTGTTTTTGACTACCCATTGCTGGAGATGTTATAGAAGATGTTTTAGTAACAGTGACTATGGGAAGAGGCTTCACCTTCCATATCAAGACAAGTTACTGAAGAAAGTACCCCTACATTAGTGGATTACAGGTGAGCCACATAAATTTAAAATGGCAAAAGTTAGGATAATATTTAAGTAGGACATGAAGGAATATAATTTATGATGCAGGGGTAGATGGTGAGGAGAATATTCCCATTACTATTAACCTCTATTATGAGTTCAAAGATGCCCTCTTACACAGAATAAATAAAGAAAGGAAATATTTGATGTAAATTACTAGGATATTAGAGATGAAGCCTGCCTATAGACAATTATTAAGAGGTAACCCAAGAATGGACAAAACTAATACAAGAGTGTTAGTCTGATTTTTGCTGGTCTAGTATAATGAAAGAGATAGAAAACGTATGTACTTATTTTCTAAAATGACAAAATACTGTGGACCGACTTGGATATAAAAGTCCCTTGATCAAAAATATCTGTCACTGCATACTAATCACAATGGACTATGCTACCAAATTCTACAAGCAGTACCGTTATGCAAAGCTAATGCTAAGACTATTACCTGGAAACTGGTGCTGTTTTTTCTCCAGTGTGGGTATCCCTAAAGAGATCCTTGCTGACCATGTCACTCCCATTATGTCAAGGCCACTGCATTAGTTATACCGGTGTTTTATCTTCCCACAGCTGAAGAGATCAGTCTACCACCTGCAAGATGATGGATTTACAGAGATACTTAATAAAACACTATTATTCATGCTCTGGAAAATTAATTGATGCAGATGGTAAAAACCTGGAGCAGTTGTTATTGTACTTATTGTTTGTAATCATAGAAGTGCCACAACTTTTTCCTGGATTTATCCTGTTTGAATGTTTGCTCAGTATTTGAGAGTGCTGCTTCAAATTGTTAAGAAATGACACCAGCTGGAAGAGTGATAGAACACTATGTTAGTTTACAGCATAGACCATGGATGGCAGATGCACATATTAAGGGAGCCTAAGCAGAAAGCTCAAGAATGCAGCAATGGGCTAATAATAAGAATGCCTAAATTAGAAAATTTAACACAGGAAATCAGATAATATATATAGTTCCTTTATATTAAACACATTCCCAGCCAAGTAGCAGGGGCTGTTTGAGGTGATGAAAGAGAAAATAAACTGAACTATAAGGCTAAATAGCTAGGAAAGAAAACAATTGAGCACATCTGTCATATTAATGTATTAAAGTTATGAAAAAATGGCAAAAAGATCTGCGGAGAGCTTATAAGGTGAAGTTCATACAACAGAGACTACTATACGATCTCCCTCTGAAGCAAAGTTCAAAGAATCCTTGTCAAAAGAACAAAAATAGGAAGTGACTTTTATTCAGAAATAAAGAAATTTTCTCAGAAATGCGTGGCAGAACTAAACTAGCAGAATATAATATAGAAATAAAACCTGAAGTCATGTTTAGACTAAGCCCTTATAGAGTACTCAAGTCACAGAAACAGTAAAAGAAGTTAAAAAAAGACTCAAATTATGCATGATATAAGAGTCACAGAGTGACTGCCCAGCATACCTCTCAACTGTACAGTTTTTCGCAGAATGTCCAGATTTATGTCTCATATTTTTGGTCCAGATTTTCATAAAATTGTGGTTTTCTGGCAAATTAGTAGAAACTCATTAAAGAATAAAGTCAGAAAATAAAGACAGACATTTGAGTTTCACTTCATACCCTTCAGAAAAGTCATGGTAATGTAAAACCTGTTATTCTATCAGCTTTCTAAGTTTGTAAGAACAATATTTAAAAATTGCCCCTATTTTTGGGCTTTTGTCCCACTTTTACTTATGGCTTTGTCCGGATTTCTTTCTCTAAGAGGTTGAGAGCTATGCGGTCCAGTAATGCTAGTTCCTAAGTCTGAAGAGGTATCAGGTTCTGTAACAACTTTAGGAATCTGAATAGCATTTCAAAGTTTGATAACTATCCCATGCCCAGAATTAATGAGCTGATAGAAAACCTAGGAAAGGTGAGATAGTTTATAACACTGGACTTGATAAAGGAACACTGTTAAATAACATGTAATCTTCTGCCAGACAGAAAACAGCCTTTGTCACCCCTGACAGTCTACTTTTATTCACAGTGTTAATGTTTAGCCTGCACTGAGCCTCAGCTACCTTTTGGAGATTCATGGATAAAATAATGAAGCCCCTGCTGTTTACCTGGATAATGAGATCATTCATTTAGAGGCCCGGAGTCTCACTTGCCAGAAGTGCAAGTAATATTAGAATCTCTATGACAGGTAGCCTTGACTATGAACGCTTACAGAAGTAAACTGGGCATAGTGGAAAACAAGTACTTATGGCACCTTATAGGAAGATGGGATGTAACATACCAGCACAGTACCACCACAATGAAAAAGAATTGTGGTCACAAAAAAATGGCCAGTACCCTACACTAGGGCACAGATAAAGGCTCTCCTGGATTAGCTATGCACTGCTTAGTTTTATGAAAATTACATATTATATCTCCCAAGAGAAAAACTCCTGTCAATGTACATTGTAATTTGGAACATTTACAGACTATAAAGATGTCAGTAACACCTTATTTGACAGAAGAGATTATTCAATATAAGCATGTATTGGCAGAAGATGTAGTTCTGTGGTATCATAAGACATTCAAGGGAAAGAGCACCCTCTGTGTTATATCAGCAGAAAACTGAGCAGTTCAGAGATATTCTGCCATTGGAAACAGGCTTCTATACCATAAAGTACTCTTTGCTAGACAGGCACTTTAATTTCATAACAAATCATGCCCCTTTGAAGTGATTAAGTAGACAAACTGATGATAAAATGAATTTGCACCAGTAGTCAGTATTCTATCAGATCTTTCAATATATAGTTACCCACAGGCTTGGCTTAGCCAATCAGAATGCTCATGCATTGCTGAAGGCCTACAATCTATCATCATGAGTCCAAAACCCCTGGTTCTGTGCTGGGAGGGGCAGTTGTAGCATGTTGGATCTTAAAAAAATATAGTAATCATGTGTCTTTAAAATGTATGTTGAAGCGGATTGTTTGGGAGCATTATAACTGTAAGGTAGGACTCATTCTGTATTGCTAGTAGTAATGAGGTGCTTATTGGTCATTACTGCTATATAAAAAGAAAATAATTTACTTCAGCCAAATCATAAAGTTCATTCTTCATCTGGAAGTTCAGCAAGGGGGAGTTGGAGCTTGTCCAGATGACTCAAGAGGTGAGTGAAATGTGAGAGTCTATTTGGGACTAACTTATGTTTGGGGCCTGGTTGAGGCCTAAAGCCTGGGACTTGAAATAAATAAATATGTTGTTCTGAGACATTACAGTTTCTCATAAAAATAAACCATATACAGTCTTCGGTCTTGCTTTCACCCAAATAATCTATATTTTAATTTTTTAAGTGAATTGAAAAAAAATCTTGTGTTTCTACATGTCTCCTGCCCCAAGTGTTTGGTTAGGCATAATATACACACACACACATATATATTGCACTTCATATACATGCGTAGACAAACTCATGCACACATATGTGTGTATGTTCAAACTCAGCCTCTCTACAGGCTACGTACCCACAGAGTGGCGCACAGCAACAGTTATCCCACTCCACAAAGGTGGTGCCACAACGAACTCCGGGAACTATCACCCTATAAGCCTGACTATCCTGGTCTGCAAGGCTATGGAGCACATAATCGTGGAACTCATTAACAGAGACATTGGGAACCTCCAAACTTTGGACCCCACCCAGTTTGGCTTTGTTAAGGACAACTCATGCCTCCTAAACCTGGTGGACTTCTTTGAGACAGTTACCAAAGCATTAGATGAGGATAAGGAGGTCCACACAGCCTACCTAGACCTTGCAAAGGCTTTCAACACTATTCCCCATTCTGGTATTATAGACAAACTCACCAATGTGAGCATTAACCCCTACCTCATGAGATGAGTTGCAAATTGGCTCATGGACAGAACCCACATGGTGAGAGTTGCAGACTCTAGGTTCAACTCTAAACCAGTTACAAGTGGCGTCCCCCAGGGCTCAGTCCTAGGACCCCTTCTGTTTGGTATATACTTCTCAGAGGTACAGGCAAGCACAGGAGGACTTTGGCTGACAATGTTCACAGGCGACTGCAAACTAGGGGCCATAATTGATTCTCTGGCTGATACAGACACCCTCCAGAAGGGTCTCACTGAGACGGATACCTGGTGTCAAAATCACGGCCTCAAGCTAAATGCCAAAAAGTGCATAGTCATCCCCTTTGGAAAAAACAGAGTACCCACGAACTACCACATAGGTGGTAGTCCCCTAAATACAGAAAAAGTAATAAGGGATCTGGGGACCCAAGTAGATAGCAATCTCTCCTTTGATAATCATATTGCCAAGGTGGTTAGAAAATCCTTCTACATGGCCCACCTAATCTCAAAAGGGTTCACATCCAGAACAAAGGAGGTTATTGTGCCGCTCTACTCCTCACTTATTAGAACCATTATAGGATACAACGCCCCATTTGGGATGTACCTTACAAGACACCTGCAACAACTGGAAAGACCACAAAAGTACCTCACCAAGAGGATTACTGGCCTCAAACAGATGACCTATGCAGCCTGACTAAAGAAACTCCATTTGTACTTGGTTGCATACCGCTTACTCAGAGGTGATCTCTGCTTGACATACAAGGCCATGTCCAACCCAGAATTGATGGTATGCTCCACCTAAAAAAAAAAACAAATCCCTGAGAGCCACACGCTCTAGGGATATAAACCTTACCACAACGATAAATAGGATGTGCTGGAGGGATAAATTCCTGACCCAGAGACTCCTCATGCTTTGGAACAAGATTCCAATATACATCAGGCAGAGCCCCTCACTAGCACTCCAAGAGAAATCTTGACGGGTGGATGAGAAACAGAAAATTTACCCCGGGGATCATTGCAGTGGCTCTGCTGGACAGAGACGCAGGGAACTAATGGCTCTGCTGGTCAGAGGCACAGGGAACTAATCTAAGGGGGTGGCGAAAGCCAACTCACTCTGGCTGGGCTTATAAATGCCCTTGGGCAGATAGCCTAGTACTTACCTATGAACCTATGAACCTATGTACATATATATACATATATATATATATATATATATATATATATATATATATATATATATAAAACGTATATGCATTTTCCATATTTTTTTACAAAAATCTCCAAACTGCAGTGCTATATAGCATCATGTTCTAAGTCACTAGAAAGCTTACAACCTTTTTGCTATTACTATAAGTTCAGTGTATATGATAACAAATATGTCATTTGGTTGGACATATTTATTATACATTTTAGCAGAAAATACACATTTTCTGTAATTATGAAATATGCAACCAGTGTCAATATGTTACAGCTTGGAAATTACAATCATTGCACAGACTACCATTTCATAAACACATTTACTCTTTTACATAGCTCTCAAACTCTTGGTGGAAGAAATCTGGAAAAAGCCAGTCAAAATGGGGGGGACAAAGGACCAAAAACAGGGACATATTTTAGATATTTCTTTTATAACTTTGAGTTGGTAGAATAACAGAGTTTGTTTTAACATACATTTTCTGAAGGAGTTGAAGTCTGAAACTCAAATGTATGTCATCATTTAGTGACTTTAGTCCCCGGATCATCCCAGTGATTTGCCAGAAAACCACAAATTTTATGAGGAGCAGACCAAAAAAAAGAGCCAAAAATCTGGGCATTCTGCGAAAATCTGGGCAGCTGAGAGGTATGCAGTCTTTTACACTTTTTGTAACTCGTCTTTTCTGAGATGTATATTATTTAAAGTATGTTTTCAGAATGGAACAACTGACAAAAGACTCACAGGATGTAGCAGGCCTATTATCATCAAAACAGGAAACAAGGGCCTTTCATTAACAATTGCTGCTAAAGACTTAAATAGTTAAAAGACCCTTCTTTAAAAATAGTAGAGAACACAGCAGGGCAAAAAGTAACTACACAAATAACACAACATATGTTCTAGCCCTCAGATTGTTGATGTAAGTGACTTATACAACCTTTTCCATGTTAGAGAAGGAAACGTTCACATTGCATATATAGCTAGCAGTATAGTTCCTGTGTAAATGGTATTCTTCAGATCATTTCCAGGGGTTTGGCAGGACAGATTTCCAAAATATGTGCCACAGGACCATTTCATTGTAGGTACTGGGAAAAAGTCTCAAGTTTTTATCTGAGATTTTTTTTTATAATCTCAAAGAAAGACAATAGAGAATAGTACTGGGATTTTCAGAGCTGAAAATGCCCTTATAATAAATAACTTCTGCATGCTAGCTAAATAATCTGCTCCAACTAAAATCAGAAACCTTGGATGGCAATGCTGAATATAGATAATGCCTACCCAAACATTTAATTTTTCCTTTATCCTGTTTAAAGTAATATTTTAACTTTAAACAGTTTATTTTCTAATTCTCAACCCTATCATTTGGCCTAACAATTGCTCAGAGTCCTTACAAAATGCATAACCCCATTTTTTGCATAATTGTGAACAAATATAATCCATTCACTCCTAACCTGGATGTATACTTCATCACAGATAAATCTTTGGAATAGATGGTGCATCCTCTGACAAAAGAAAAGTAGCTCATCCATTTTCAGGGGATTAAATTAAACCTGGAAAAGTCATACATCTTGCCATTAAATCCAGTTTATGTGATCAGTTTTATATTCAACTACTAATGCATTTTCCAATGTTACCGTAAAGAAGATTTCTATATTTATGAACAAAATGGTAGATTTACCAACTGTGACAACAGGATAGTAACCTAGGGGCTTTGGATTCATATCCTTGTCTGTACTGATGGCACATAATATAAAACCAAGTGTGAGAAAGAGTAGTTTTTAAAGAATGTATGCAGTTTATGCTCTAGGATAATGTTGGTGTAGTCCACCAATTGCATAAGAATTCTTGTTATGGATACACCTTCATGGTATATGCATCAAACTTTCTTTCATAATTCAAATATTCCAAAGTTTCCTCTGTATGAAGGAAGACTATGCATTGCCTTGAAATAAGCAATCTGTTAAATCTTCATCAATAACAAATTCAGTTAAATACAAATAACACAGCAGTCATTTAGTACATTACCAGGCTGAGGCAAAATACTTGAACCCTGTGCAGAAAGGCATTGAGAATATCTGTTGGATAAGGCAAACAAAACTCTCAGTAGCCAAATTTAGCAGCTTGCTAACATTGACTTCTAAACTGCAAATGGTAAAAATCATGTTTTCAGAGCATAGCATCTTTTCATTGGGAGCTACCCAGGAAGGTTTTGTTTTCTTTGTTAGCCATTTTTCACTAGTACAAAAAAACTGATTCCTTACATGCACATTTTAAGATATGTAGGGTGATTACATCAGTTTTATGAAAGCAAGCAAATCAAGAAAATCTATTTCCTCAGAGACTTTAACAGAAAACAAACCATAAAATTAAACAAACAAACAAACAAACAAACATCAAAGTAGTGGTGGGGTAATGGGGTACCTGTTTCAGGTGCAAGCTGTCAAGTGACATAATTGGTATTACAGCTGAGTTGATATCTAGTTAGTGTGCAGTACCAGCAGTCATTTAAGCAGCCACAGCTAATATCATGACTGCTTAAATGAAGGCTACTGAGACTGTGTGCTTGTACCCATAGAAAGCATAAGTGCTTTGCTAAAATTTCTTTATTCTCAGGTTTAGAGGACTTTTTTTGCACCTCAAAACACTAAACCTAACCAAAATACAACATAAAAAGTCAGGTATTTTCTTCAATGGATTAGAAAGAAAAGGATACAAGGCCTAAACAATATGTCCTACATGGACCATCTCAAAGCTCTGTCACTATACTGAGTCTCCTACAACTGTTAAGCATACAAGGTGTCCCTTGACCCAGTACTTATGGATTTACTGCACAGCAGCAAGTCAAATGGCATCAAAAATATTGTGGCTCATTTTGGAGGGACAGGTATATCTTGCTGAAGATACCACTATTCTGGAACAGACTTCTCACCCACGTAAAACAAAGCTCATCTCTCTCCATATCCTAGAGCAACTTGGACCTATGGACAGGAAATAGAAAATTTACGCAAGGGCTGCCCCCATACAACTAATGAACAGAGGCAGCTCCTAAATGCTTTGTCCCATACATGGGTCCCCTTAAATTATCTATGGTATGATCCCAGTTATTCTCATTAGGATTACTATATAATTACTAACCATGGGATGGTGTCAGTCTTTTACTCATAGCCTTCACTCTGTTCTTCTGTATATGTGGGTTTGCAATATGTGTGTGTGTGTGTGTGTGTGTGTGTGTGTGTGTGTGTGTGTGTGTGTGTGTGTGTGTGTGTGTGTGTGTGTGTATGTGTGTGTGTGTGTATTGGTAAGCATGTGCAGTGGATACAGCCTTCTATAGAGAAATAATTAATTTATCAGTTAATTCACTTCCATATACCCCATTTAGTAATGAAAAAACTAAAAGTAAGATTTTTTAATTGGAAATGAGGCGGAACATATTTTTCCATGTTTTGCTATCGTCTTAAAATCTGATTTATAAAATAAATTAAATACATTTTTAAAATATAACATCTGCAGTTTTGTGACTATTGTTTTTCTTTTGCTGAAATGACATTCATTGTTTTTTTTTAATGTTGATTTGTTAAAATAAAGCAGTGCATACTTCTGAAATTCTGAAGTGTAAACTTTTTAAAAGTTCTTACATTTCTATAATTTTTGTGTAGGCGAGGAAAGGGAAGAAAAAACAGAACTCCCAAATACAGTGAATGTTCAAGTGACCCCTCCAACTGAGTCATCATCATCCCCACAAAATGATGATGAAGGAAAGAAGAGAAAAGAAAAAGAAGGCAATCAGGTATTACTTAGTGTCACGAGAATAACATGTTGTACATTAGTAAGTACTACAGCTTGAATATGGATGTGAACCTAACAGAACTACCAACTAAAATGCTATCAAATGTTTGATGCTTACTTTCTGTAACTAAATTGTTATTTGAATAGACAGAAAACATGAGGAAACGTGTTATTTTAAGTGGTGCGAATGGGAGTATATAACCCATCAGAGGCAATGTCAAAGGTAATTTAGAAATCAAGTATTACAGTAAATAACCATCAGTAAGATTATATATCTGGCTAACATGTATTACTTAATTATAAACCATTGTTTATTAACATCTGTGGACCATGAATATCCAGTTATGGAGTTCCATTTTCCATGGAGTCCTGGGGGATATCTCCAAAGAAAATAAAGTTATAAAAAATAAACAATATTTACAGATGCATAATGCACTGCAATAGAAATCAGATCTACTGACAAAATAATAGTTTTAATAGGCATGATATAAATGTAAGTATAAAGGTTGAACATAAGCTGTTCAGCAACAGGACAACAGTACAACTGAAAAAAACAAAACAGAGAACAACAAAACAAAAGAATACAGAAAAGGCACTCTCAGAATAGTGATTGCATTTTCCTTAATTTTACTGTATGTTTTCTTAATATCTGTGTGTTGTATTATTAGAAATTAACTTTAATGAACTTTATAACCAAGTGAATAACTTCATTTCTCAGCTACCAAATATACATCATAGACATTCCTTCTAAGTCTTAATCCCCCTTATTTGCAAGTTCTGTCCATTTCTACCACCTCTGCCCTTCCTTTCATAACCAAATTTCTTCATGTGTTCTGACAAGTTTAAGCATCCATGATATATGCTACTTATTCTTTTGTCACTTATTGCATTTCCTGTTCCCTCAAGCACCTCTGTCTCCTTTCTGTAAGCACCCTCCAGATTTAGCACATTAGTCTACATGTACTCCCAAATGGGAATCCACTGAATCACTCCCTTAATACATTCTCTGCATCTTCTTCTGTTGTGATAATCTCTCTCTCTCTCTCTCTATATATATATATATCTACCGTACATGTCAAACTTACCGGTCTATAATTGTCAGGCAAGTTCTAGCCTTTGGTAACAGCACTAATTTACTATCCTTCAAATGTTTAATTCCTGTAGCTTCTGCTTGCCTGCTGTGTGACTTTGAACACGTCACTTTACTGAGCATTGCTACTGTGTCACCCTTGAGAAAAGACTTTGTGCCCAGTGAGCATACCTGGTTAATAATTTTCTTTTTTTACACTATCCGTTCCTAAGGTTCAGTAGATAAGTTTGGTAGTGATACTTATTTCTTTATGTAGGTGTCATGAAAGAAGATGACATGGAACATGAACCTTATCATTCAGTAGTTTCCTCTGCTTTTTCAAACTCTTTCATCTTAACATTGTCCGACAATTATTTGAACAAGCACCCTTGTTATTAAAGCTTGTTTCAATGTGGATTTTCGTTTAATGTCTGTTGGAAATGCTCTTTTGATCAAAAGGTTACATTTCTTTGGGCAATAAACATGTTTTAATGAGTTAATAGGTGCCTATATAGAACATAATATACTGCCACCTTTTTATTACAAATCCTTCCTACTGTCATGTCATCCATCCCCCACTTTTCTCATGCAGAGAACCTCCACTTGCATTCCTCAATAAAAATTATGCAAAACAGTTACTAAACAACTTAGTATTGTATCTTGCTATTGCCCTAAATGTACTTCCTTAAAAAATGCATAATATACACACATCAATACAAAATCACCAGTTATGAGTACATCTCCTTCTATTTTACTATCATGCGTGTCTTTATTAATATGATGGCTATAACCTTCTCCTCCTATGTGGTCAGTACTTACTTTTATTGAGCATTAAGGCTTCTTATCCTTATTACAAACTCATTTATATGTTTAGCATATTAAAGTTAATTTCCTTTCCATTTTTATATATAATTCTTGAACTAAAGGGTAAAAAAATTCACACAGACAAACTGATTCAGTAAAACACTTCAAGAAAGACCCAGCTAAGCTAGAGTCTTTACTGTGTAATACTTTTAAACTTCTTGTAGTGTAGGCTCATGGGATATATGCAAATCACTCCTTAAGGACATATCAGTGCTTCAACTACATGGGTTCTGAATACCCATGACTTTTTACTTTTTAGTCATTTAAGTCTTTATTGGTGCATTCAGGCCAATAAAGCTAAACTCCATTGACTTTTGTAACCACTTTCTGAGGCTATCAGTACAGCACACATGGATTATCTTGCTATACTATGGAAACACAGAATGAAGACCACGCAGCTAAAGGTAAGCCATAACCTCTAGCCCTTTAAAGCCATAGCTAATGCTCCTTTATCACGATTTTAAAGGGGAAAATGGCTGTTTTGGTGAGCATGGTTTAGCATGGTGAGGAGGTGAGCAGTGACAATTTGAAGAATTCAAACAAGATGGACAAGACCACTGTAAAAATATCTTCCAGTAAACTTTCTTTATAAATGTACCTCTCAGATGCATGCTTTGTGCACTATAAAGGTGATCACATGCTTAAGGATAAACAGTCAAATACTGTGTTTTTGGTATTAAAAATTCCAGTGGTGAAACAAACTAAGAGTTCTCATACAGTACAAAATTCCTTGCATACAACACAAACAACAGAAAAAGAACAGCAAAGGAAAATGTTTGTCAAAAACAAATATTACTGACAAAGGAGGCTACAAGGTAAACAAAAGATATTATGGTGCAAAGATTCCATTTTACATGAAAATGACATAGTTTCAGACAATGAATTATCAGTCAAAATCACATTATTCAATCTCCTTCCAAAAATACAAAATGTAGTGGTTAGGACCATTATCAAACGGTATTTGTCAAGCATTATTGTATCTTTTCTTCACTGACAATGGCAACTTCAGTATTTGAATACAAAATTATGGTGTGTGTGGTGCATTTCACAGATATGGGAGGTATTAGAGGGGTTTCTATGCATGAAATATACCTTTTTCTGCATTTTTCTTTTCATCTATTCACTGACTGATTTCATTTGAACAGTTTTGTTAACTGTTGTTTATGGGATTATGGTTTGGTGGACTGCCATTTGATGAGCTGTACCAGAATCCTGAGAAGTTATTTATGAGTTGTCTAAAGCTCAGAGAAAAAGAAAAATACAAAATGAAATAGTACAAATGTATATAGATTCATAGGTGGTTACTAGTCTGTCAGCCAAGAGCCATTTAACAAAATATTGCTAACGTGTCAATACTCCAAGATATATTGTGGTTATGATAAAGGCTTGTACACATCAAGCATTCACAGGTTGCCTCTTTCCATTAGTGACACACATGGCAAACCAGGGGTAAATTTGTGATTTTTCCATCCACTGGTCCAAATTACATTCGAATAGAGTTAGGAATGAGCTCTGATTCACATGGTTGGAAAGCCTGTTCCAGAGAATGGCTTTTCAGACCTACTAGAATCGCTATTTAACCATAGCCTCCAGGCAGGCTTCATGTCAAATGAATGGAGAACTGCAACTGTTATCCCACTACACAAGGAGGGGGACCTTCCACAGAACAAGGGAACTACAGACCCACAAGTTTGGAAAGAATTAGCATGGATCTGACAAACTATGACATTGGAAACCTACAGACACTTGACCATACCCATACGTGAACAGCAAAGAAAATTACATGAGCACCACCTTATCGTTTTTGGGTTCTTCTCATCTGAGTATGGACTTGTTACCCTAATTACAGATACACATGTGACCTAATGTTTTAAAATTTATCTTTGACAGAGTGTGATTAATTCCTTGGGTGTGGACCTCTATAATACAATGTAATGATTAAAGGCACTGGTTAGTATTTTCTGGTTCTTAGAGCTGACTATGGCCTATTGTTTCATCCAGCTTCTCAAAGATGCACTATTTACATTGATAACTTACTTAAAAAAAACAAGTTCTGATGTTTGCATGTCAAACTTTTTCTAAATGGGTTAGCTCTGTATGCTAGCTGATCTCACTTATGTTCTGTATCCATTTGTTATCTGTAGGGTATATGACAAAGCCACCACAGTATCTTGTTTTCTCTTAGGATCATAGGATCCTAGCCTAGGATCATAGGATGTTACCTTACAAGCCTAACCAAGTTCAGCCCATGTTCCTAAGGGTGTCTGGTTTAAGCAGACACTAAAATTTGCACCTATTGCCCCTGTCCAAGAGGGACACAAGTGGAACCCCTGGGGTGAATTTCTGGTCACCCATCCAATCGTCCAAATTATGCTTAAATAGGCCAACGAGGGGCTTTGGTTAACATGAATAGGAAGCTTGTTCCAAAGATGGGGTAACCTCTGTGAGACAAATCTGTCTCTCCATCAAGTTCTGTTGATGTCATATACCAGGTTAAGGTCCTTTGAGCTAGTGACCCATGTTCCATTTGATTTGCAAATGTGCAGCATTTCCATTAAAGCTAGATTAGAGATTGCGCTATATGCAAGGCACAGGTCACCTCTGAGCAGTCTGTACAACACAGAGTAAAGTGACAATGTGTTCAGTCTGTTCACATAAGACAGATCTTGAAGACCCTGAATTTTCTTTGTAAGAAACCGCTTGAGGTGTAGGGCATATATTATATCTCTTCTCTGCATCCTAAATCATACCAGTGCTTATCTCCTCAGTGCCTTCTGTACTATAGCTAGAGTGCACAGTATTAGTGTCTTGTGTGCCCTATCACCCCTCAAACACTTTGTTTGCTATTTAACCTGACATTATACAGTACTATACCACTAAGTAGCCACATATTAATACTGACCTGCCCTCCCACATGCCTTCTGTGCTGTGTCAGTGTCACTGACACACTGTTCCATTGCTGTGTAACTTAACAACTGCTTGATCTGGCATAAGTGATTTATGCACTGATAACATTAGTGTGCACAGTGTGATCCTGTTGTACACCCTAAAATATCATACATCCCTCACAGTGAGTTGCTTTATGTTACCCACTTGTGAGCTATACCTGCTGTCCTGCATGTCCATCTCTGAAGCTTCTATATCTGTATCAATGTTCAGTGATTACTATATCATTAGTTTTATGCCACATAAATAAGTGGCATTTTCTTTACTCTTGTTTTTCTAGAATAATTCATAGATATACAGAATTCTATCTCAACACCAAGCTCAACCAGAACTTTCCCGAGCAGTGTAACCCTTCCTGTTAGTCCGTGGACTACCAGGCAGCCTATCCTCTAGGTGAAAAAGAGGCCATATAGTCTGCAGGGAAGTAAACACCTTTACATCTTCTTACCTCTCAACTCCTGACATCCTGTTTAGACCTAAGAAACAGGCCTTCCTGTGCAAATTATTTCTGCAGGGTCTGCATTCCCTGACAGTGTTAAGTAGCCCACATTTTTTTCCATTTAATTGGATTAGCATACCAGAGCTACATTTTTGCAATTTATCCTTCGGTATGTGAATCCTAAAAAAATATACTGGTGTCCTTCAAAATCCTTTTTGTTTTTTATTTTTTTATTTTTAATTTTATTTGTTATACTTGTTAACTAGGTAGGAAGACTGATCCCAGGACTATTTCCAGTAAATGACAATATTTGATATTGAACATTTCAGATAATTTACAATAACATAAATCTTTATACAGTGCAGCTGAACATGCATAAAATAATAAGAAACAAACTGAAACTTTTCTTTTGCATTCTTCTCTCAGTTCATGCCATGAAACAGTACAATGATCTCTGTGATAGATAGTTTCCTTGTGTCACATACCCATGAATGTATCAGATATTTGGCAAAAGAAGCATGGACATTTACCTTAATTTCCCATAGTGCATTTGTGTTGTGGGTCACTGGGAATTTTGAGTTTTTGCTATTTTATTATTTTCTGCATCATTTTACTGTGCATTATGTAATAGTTTGTGGTTGTCCTGGATTCCTTGCTTCCAGAATGATCTTTTGTAATATCACATGGTAAACTTGAGTCATGATTTCTTAAGATTTGTGTGAATTAAAATTTTGGGGACAGCATTTTCCACCCGTTTATTCCTTTGTTTGTTAGCTTTCAAAAGCATTCATGCATCCCCCCTTTTTTACCTTTGGTTGTTAAGGATAAGGATATAAAATAATTATGTGTGCCCATTGAATCAAGCAGTAATTGTGATACTAATTTCTGTAATGCAGATCTCTATTTATTGAAAGAATGACCTTGTGTTATATACCAGTCTCCATGTAAGGTTAGATCATGGTTAGCAAAATAAGATATTACATACCTGAGGAAGCTTCATCTATTATTGCAAGGAGCATAAGCTGAATTCTCAATGAAAGGATGAGTTTAAAGGAACTTGCAAATTCAGTAATAATATTTCCGTTCGGTATGTCCTTCAGCCTCTAATATTTTCAATGGGAAGTATTTTTTTAAATTAAAATCACTGCACCTTATGTGTTGGTTGAAATTCCTGAAGCAAATATAAAAAGCACCCCTTTCACTTAGAAATGTTAAACTGTGAAGCATACATGTATGTCTGTTGTATCAGACACAACTGAATGCTCATATTATACAATTAATTTTCTTGTTTATATTGCTTGAAAGCTATGCAAGATTCATTATAAGATTTTTAATTCAGGCATCACTTACTAATATTATAACCTGCTAACTAACCATATATGATTTCAGTAAAAACTGACAAATCCTACCCACCCATACCCCTTCTGGATGAAACAAATTTGACTTTATCACATTAAGGGTATTGCATTCACTCTCCAGGTGGCATGTAAAACCCTTCACATAGTGTGAGAAGTAAACGAGCAATAGTTATGCTCAACTTCCCTTGGCCTAATCTTACTAGCTCCTGGGAATGATGAAATACCAAGCAACTTAGAAGTGAATCATTACCCTAACTAAGTAACATAAGCCCCAGAGCTAAATTATGTACACCAGACCATCTTTAGTTTGCAAGAATTGTCAGTGACATACAAATCATATCTGCTGCTCTGCATTACATCATATTAGTATAACAGCACAATTAGCTCTTGTCATATATCTGAACCACATGAATAGCCTAGATATAGGGGTGAAAACTGGAAAAAAAAGCAGGTGTTAATATGTTTAGCTATACTGAATGAATCTACTTATAGTTTCTTGATAATGCCCCAAAGGATATTTTACAGCAAAACAGTGAAAGCCTGTAAGCTAGGAAAGATGACATTTCAGCTTCTATTTTGTGGATATTAGCATAATTGCACAATTACATTTATTTTATTTTTTTATTTGACATTTGTTGACCGGGAATGTCTGACTGAGCTAAAGCCCTTTTTCAGTGGAGCCCAGGGAAAAAAAGCTCCACAGAAAAATGCAAGTTTAGTAAATGCAAAAGTTTAAAATTCAGCATTACAGATAAACATTATGATACGTCTATTTACAGAGTTAACATTTGAGCAGTATTACACAGAGCAAAATACATACTAACAATGTATTATAATTTAAGTATAGGAAATGTATAAAAGTAAGAGTGGAGTTAATCTAGCTCTGCTCAGCATTACAGCATATTAGTATAACAACATAATTAGCTCTTGTCATATATCTGAACCACATAAAGTGCCTAGATATAGGGGTGAAAATTGATAAAAAAACAGGTGTTAATACGTTCACATTCGTCTATACTGCAGCCTGTGCTGTAGGGAATGATTTTATGATCACCTGCTGAAGAGTACAAACTCCAAATTTGCCTGGTATTCTAAAATGTAGTTGTAACATTAGTATTTCAGAAGTGTTAGCCAACAAATCAGTAATACCTATCCAGTGAAACCAGGATAGAAACACCAGTGTGCGCATTAATAAATTAGGAGTTGTTTTGTACCGATATCATACCTCTCAACTGTACAGATTTTCACAGAATGCCCAGATTTATGCCTCATATTTTTGGTCTGTTCCTCATAAAAATTGTGCTTTTTGTCAAATCACTAGGATGACCTAAGGATTAAAGTCAACAAATAATGATAATCATTTGAGTTTCAGACTTTATATCCTTCAGAAAATGCATGGTAATACAAATTCTGCTATTCTAGTGATTTTCTAAGTTTATAAAAGCAATACTTAATTTTTTTTTCCAATTTTTGGGCCTTTGTTCACCCATTTTATCAGGCTTTGTCCATATTTCTTTCAGTAAGAGGTTAAGAGGAATGCCAGATATACAGTTTTAAGCAGTTTGTTTTAAACTCTCTAGAATAAAGTGACTATAGAGCAGTGTTCTTATAGCAGCCTATAATGCACTGTTTTAAGTACACACAAATAAATAGTTTCCATTTATTTATAAGCCATGGCCTGAACATGATAACTGTTAACACATTTCCTGATTCAGCTCTGTTGCTAAAACAGCCATACTATATACATCAAAAACAAAATAAAATAAAACCACCTCAATACCTTACCAGCAGAAGAGAGGGAAAATAAGCAAACTCCCCAAGTGGTGTTGGAGATTTAATTCACGTAAAGCAAAAAGATAATGCTGAAGTAAGGCTCAGTATATTTCAGACAGACATAAGATTAACATTCTAAATCCAAGGAAATGCACTTTATGTTAATCCAACTCATGGCATTTACAGGAGCTCAATGTGTCATATATAAGAGATACCAACTAGGCTTTTCTCAACTTAATTTGACCAGTGCGTCACTGTGGGGCCCCCTCACCCTTATCCTGTGATACAAGTATATATGTATACATGCACACAAATCACAGCATACAGTGCACACCCTGTGGGGACCCCTCACCCTCATCCTGTGATATAAGTCTGTATGTATACATGCACACAAATGAAAGTATACAGTGTGTACCCTGTGGGGCCCCTCACACTCACCCTGTGATATAAGTATATATGTATAAATGCACACAAATGAAAGCTTACAGTGCGCACACTATACTTATTATTTTCAAAGATGTGGACTCTGTGGGGTTGTAAGACTCCCCAGTTGTCACCCTGTGCCAAGACCCTGACTCTATTTTGTTATAGAACATTGAGTCAGAATATACAGTGAGCACTTGCTGTGGAAGATATCCTAGAGATCTCCAAACCAGAGTTTGGTAAACTTATATATGTCACCCTGATGATTAGGTTGTCACAATTAGTGTTAGGCATCAAATGTGATGATGCAGTGAACAATGTGCTGCCCATCATTCACTGCCAAGAATTATGATAGATGGTTTCATGTACAGTGAGCATACTAATGCAATCATCCATAATTCAGTCAGAGCCATGTTATATTCCCCATGGTGTGTCATAAGTAGCTCAAGAAGGGCTAAATTAAGTCTCACATCCTTCAGTTTTTTACAAATTTTGTTACATTATAGTCATTTTGATGAATGGTGTTTTGAGAAAATAATCAGCAAGATAGCCGACCTAAATCTGACTATGAGAAATACACAGAAGCATGAATCAGGAACTGAAGGACAGAACTGCACTGACAACTGGAAATGCACTCACAAATAAATAATAGCCACAGAAACCTAATCATAACATGCTTTTCTTCTTAGGTTTTATAGCAAACTAGGAAATTTCACTGATTACCACAAGTCAGCCAGTCCTTTTATGGCACGTCTACAGATGGTCGAGGTGAAATTCCTAGAGTATCAATTGCCCAAAACAAAAGATGCCAAGGAATGTAACATTGGTCACTGTTTTCTATAGGAAATCATTGCCGGTATGATTTCTGTGTGCTGGCAATGATTCACTTCCTTTGGGAGATTTCTCCCTCCTTCAAGTTGATATGATCATGCAGTTGCTATACATAAATTTTACGGGGTATGGAGGGCTTGTACTCCCATATCGAGGGATGTAGGGGAGTCTTGTCTTCTTGCAAAAAATACTTGAAGTTTCATCTTTTTCACCCTTTTTTTTCAACATTATTTTTGGTGTCTCTGATGCTTGTGGTTTTGCAGTCCGATGATCTATGGTAGAACTGTTGTCCAACAGCACTAAGTGCTTTTGTATGAGAAGATTCTGGAGAAATATGGTCAAGCTCTACATCCCATGCCACTTAAAATGTTACTGAGCACTGCTATGCACAGTATGAAATCAGCATCATCAAAACCGCTCTTGCCACTACCTACCTTCTCCCATCTCTTTTGTATGGTGCACCCTTCCTAACCAACCTTCAGGCTACAGCTAAGAATAAGCTGGAGGCATGCTATAATAAGGTTGAAAAATTTGCCACCAGCAAACCGTTTCACAGCTACCACTGTATTGCCTTAATTAAGGCTTTGAATAGGCTTGAACTGCTTCTCACTTAGACTGCATGCAGCTTATCTCTACATACACCATTATTCACAAAGCTGATGACTGCCCTGCTTTTACTCCTATTCTCCAGTCCTATTGCCATAACAGACTACTTCAGTCTAATGAGTAACATCTTCTTAGCATATATAAACCACACAAATCCTCTGGCCAAAGTGTCTACTCATGTTGCATAGCTAAAAATAGAATTTTATCCCTCTGCAAATTAGATCTACTTCCAAACTCTCCAGCTTCAAACAAATACTAAAAGATTACCTAAATAAGATTTGGCTCTGCTCCTGCACTACCCTAGGCTGAACTAGTCTCTCCCTTCTTCCACCACTAGTATACTTTGACTATGTTCAGAGAGAAGGAATTAGTTAAATCTATTTCTTAGATAAAGGCAAATGTATCTTTACCTAGGCTATATTATTTAGTCATTTGTGTTTGAAAGAGTATACTCAGTATATTTAATATCATCTCTATGAATTGTAACTTGGGAATACCTTAACTATTCATAATGTTCTTTTACAACGTGTTATATCTATTCAAATATTTGCACTATGCATGTATAGGTCCACACTATATGAAATGAAATTGAATTTTTGCTTAGTTAAAATGCTGTTCTTCTATGTTAGGTTTTGTTATAACTTAATTTAACTGTAACCAATATTATGCCAATGTGGAGATTGTATCCCCTATGCCACTGCTGAAAATTGGATATTATCCCAACTGGACTTTCCTGGTATACTAATGTAAAAAAAAAAAAAAATCTCAGTATAATGTTATTAGGAGAAAGACTCAGTGAAGCCTTGGAACTATCACAGTACAGTAAGATATTATACAAGAATAACTTTAATCTGCCAGTGGGGGGCTACCACAAATGCAGAAGTTATTATGTTTTGTGGTTTTTATCAAAGAAATCTGAGCTTCATTATGACTAGACAAAGTGGTAGGGGGACTAATTTAACAGTAACATTTTACCTTACACTAATATGTAGTACTAGATACACATGCAATGAAGATTTAGGAAACATCAATTAGGAACTCACACCTGCAATTCCTCCAGTAATACCTAGGATAAGGCAGTTCTGATATATAGATATTTATATACTTCAACAAAAATTTTAAAAAAACTTTCAAACAACAGTATCAAAGCTTCAGATTAAACAAACTTTTTTGCATAACTGTGATACATGTTCATTGCTTAAGGCTTTGTAAGCAGTTCTACTGCATGAAAATGACATTGCATTAGAAGCTGTATCTTGGGCACTTCTTTTGCAAATCTGTAGATATTTTTAGGCTATAGCTTCACCAGGATATGGATTCCTTGCTATTTAGTTGTGATAAACCATCAGCAACATTAAGAAATCTGATATGAAAAAACACTGACAGATGGCCTTAGTAGGGGGAGGGGGGGCACAAAGTCCTGTTCATTCTGCTTATAGTTCAAGGCTGAAGACCTTTGCCAAAATCAACCTCTTGGATAAAAATCTTTTGCAGAACTAGAGCAAGTTTATCCTGATGGTAATCTTCCCCTCTACCCTTGATTAAATAGTCCCTTTTGGGTCTTCCTTCTAAAGTAAGAGTTAATGAGTTAGTGAACATCTCCAAAGGGCTTGCACTATGCAGCATTTTACTGTGACAGACCACAAGGGATGAAACCCTTTTTCATATTTCTGAATACAAATCTCTATATTTTGCAGGGATTTTTCTTCAGTCTCTTATCCCTTGGATGTAAATCACAAATGGAAGTGCACAAGGTGATTAATTCAACTTTTATAGCTGCTGCTGCTATTAATTTGGCTAAAGTGCTAATTGTTTGTGAAAATCATATTATTTAATCATGCATGTCCCTAGGAACTGAAGACTTCCCTGTGGCATACTAAAAAGCTATATCTTGACACTGCATAAATTGTAGTTTTGAATAAGACTGCTGTCACCCTTCATTTGTGCATTCATTGAAAAATCAGCTTGTTAATGTTTAACTTTCTATTAGGTGAAGAAATTGAGAACCAATGAGAATCTAGATGTTTATTTATTTATTTTTTTATTGATTGATTGATTGATTGATTTATGTGCTTCTACAATACATGAAACCTTCTTATTTATTGCCATATTGTTAGTGCAGCCAGGATTATCAGAATTTAATGAACAAAGTCCCCTTTTTGCATGTTACCTTTTGCTGTTTGAATCATATGAATACAGAATTAGGGCATGATTAAAAATGAAATTGCATACCTTAACCTGATCATTCCAGAGCCCAGTGTATGAATAGCTTAACTCTAATTTAAAATCTCAATTTTCAGAATTCTACGTGGATTATGAAAAACATTTAGCAGCAATGATTTCTAGATACAGTAGAATTCTGCCAAGCTTTGAGACATTCTGTTACAGTTGTTTGTTTCTGTGCTTTACATTAGAAGGTATAGTCTCATGTTTGCCACTACACCCATGGTACATAGAACTCAACTTAAAATTAATTTTAAATTGCACCAACCATCCCCCCCCCACAAAAAAAAAAAAAAAAAACAGAACATCTGCAGGCTCTGTCAATTTAGGTTATCATGCACATTGTTCTCTGAATTAAGTTGAGTACTAAAATGTCACAGAGTGGAGCAGCTCACAGACACAGACCACTTATACCAAGAAAAGAAACATGCTGATAGCTGAACATAAGCAAATTTAACTGTAGCAGCCAGTTTCACACTGAACTTGGACTCCCTTAGTACAACTGTAAATCCTAAGAGTTAGTCAATTTTTGTCTGAAAAAAAATCTCTTTTTATATATATATATATATATATATATATATATATATATATATATATATATATATATATATATATATATATATATATATATATATACATATACATATATATATTTATATATATAAATATATATATATGTGTATATATATATATATATATATATATATATATATATAAATATATCTATATCTATATCTATATATATATATGTATATATATATATATATATATATATATATATATATATATATGGGTCGACTTTGACCCATCGAAATTTCAAAATTACAATTCCCAGAATTGCAATTTCTTGACTCCGTTTTTGAGAAAGTGCATTTTTTCGAAAATGTACTTTTGCGAAAATCAGTTGAGCGAAGTGAGGCTGCCAGTTCTGGGAGCCCGTGATAGTGCAGATATGATGTGTTTTTAGTGGTGTATGGGAGGGGAGCTTGTTGTAGATCACGGTACACTGGGGATAAGGGAATACTTCCTTTTCCCCACTGTAGTGTGATCTCGGAGTTAGTATATATAAGTAGCGGGGGTGTGAGGGGCACAGCCCCCCACATGTGGGGTGCAGGGGGCTTGCCCTCCTGCTTTCATGTGTTTAGTGTCTTTTTTTTACTCAATTGAGTTTTGCAAAAGTGCATTTTCGAATAAATGCACTTTTGCGAAAACAGTCGCAAAACTGTAGGTCAGTAAACTGTAATTTTGATGGGTCAAAGTAGACCTCTATATATATATATATATATATATATATATATATATATATATATATATATATTACACACACACACACACACACACAAACATATTTTGTACATAATATATATATATATATATATATATATATATATATATATATGCGTGTGTGTATACCTATCTACAGATATATAAACATGAGTGTATTGGGAAGTATTGATAAGAAAAGCATTGACGCACATTACATGAATGCCTGCAAGTTGACAACACACTTTCCTGAAACAAATACATCAGAAAAAACAACAACTTGCAGAAACACTCAAGAGACACAGACAGGAGTAGCATTTGGTTTAAGATAATCACATATGAATAAGTGCAGGTAGGGAGCTTCACCCCCTGTACTACCTTATTCATATATAATATCCCTATCCCTACCCCATTACCCACCCCGACCCTTAAAATTCTGTAAGTAAATCTCCTTTCCCTAAGTGACACAAAACAATACACACAGACACACTTCACACATACACCACACATGCACAATACAATATCTATACCCTGCCCTGGTCCTTAATCTAACCTCAACTCATGAAAACAGACTGCCATCCCTAGGTACCACTACCACTAGCATAGCAGTGTTGCTCTTTTTGGTAATTCCTACATTCAACCACAAATGCAGTCATATATTGAGTGACTTCTGTCAGTCAAAAAAATTTTTTCATCAACCTAGCATTTAACAGAATGTATGGAAACTATAATCTTTATGTATATAGCAGCAGTTTTTTGATTAACACTTTACTGAATCATAACTGTCTGACAAAATACTTATTTGACTAAAATCATAATTGATTTAATCTTGATTGACTGAAAATTGTAAATAAACACAGTCTATAATAAAAGGAAAAAATTGCTGTTCAGAACCAAGAAGGAGTAGGTGCCAAGTTGGAAGCAATCTCTCATTTGTCTGAATGAGCAAATAAGGTCACTGGTGAATTCCTCTAAGGCTAACTTCGAGTCCAAATTGGCCACATCCACTAAGGACAATCACAAGGCCTTCTTCATATATCTCTGCATTCTCAAAGGTAACACCCAAATCTGCTCTGAACTGGTGGTCAAGAACACCGCATACACAAAACCCATAGATATAGCCAACCTGCTGGCAGACAGGTTCAGTGAAAACTTCACCACCCTGTCCCCCAAATCAGTAAAACAGGACATCCCCAGCACCTGCCCCCCCCCTCATCACCAGGGAGCAGGTTTTTAATGCCCTCTCAAAGGCAAAAAATACAGTCTCCATGGGACCTGATAACATCCCTGGCTGCATCCTAAGCGAACTCAGGCATGAGCTCTCAGCTCCATTAGGGACCCTATTCAACCATTGCTGCATATCTCAAGTCAAACTCCACTCACGCAACCCACATGCAAGTCCTCAACCTGGTATGTGAAATTAATAGAACTTGTTGGCAGGTTATATTTGTGCCCCAAAGACTCCCCCATCTGTGGAATAGACTCCCTCTTAATGTCAAGCAGAGTAGCTCACTAGCCCTGTTTAAGAGGAACATGGACATCTGGATGGGAAACAGAAAATACACCCCTGGGATCCCAACTGTGTCCCTGCTGGGCAGGGGAAACAGGTGCTGACTTTGTGGGAACATGGGTAAAATTCTTGGCTAGGCTTATAAGGGCCTCGTGGCCAATAGCCTAGTATCATCCTATGAACCTATAAAGTCTACAGAGGATCACTGTTGTTGAGTTTTGTGTTTGCATGGGAGCAATGATTCTGTTTTCTCCACTGTTGAGCGACCATGGAGTTAGTATATTTAAGTAAGGTGCTGGGTGGGAACAAAGCCCTCTACATGGGGTTGCAGGGAGCTTGCCCCACTGCAAAAAAAAAAAAAAGCTTTTAAGCTATGTTTGATCTAATAAAGTGTACATTCAAATATGATTCTAAATTATGAGGTTTGAGTCAAATGTGTTTTATGAAAGTAAAAAAGGCGACAACCATTGAGAGGAAAAAGAAAAAGGTATGGATGAAATTTTCAGGATAATGCACAGTTTTCAGGCACTACAACTGATTTTGCATCAGCTACAGATGTGAACACTGATAATATGGATAATTCGCCTAATAACAAAACAGGCTGTGTAGCTGCAGGTTTTAACAGTCTCCCTTTACCCCTGGAAGTAGCAGGGGGTAGGAAGCATAAATTAAACAATAAAAAACAAATGAGGCAAATGCTTCAAACCATGTGCAATTGTGACAGGGGTAAGCCTGTAATAAAAGAGTTGAATTTATTAACAGTCGAGTACTGGCCATTTTTTGCAACATTTTCTATATCTCTCTATCTATGTGCGTATACGTGTGTGGATATCTATATCTGTATCTATCTATCTATCTATATATATATATATCAGTGTGCACACATATATATATATATATATATATATATATATATATAAACATATCACATGCTGCTCTCTAAATTGACTAAAATCTAAAATGTATTGACATAGTTGCAGTATACCTAGTTGCAGTTTATCTCTCCCTTTCTCTCTCATTCTGTGAACAGACATTCAAACACACACACACACACACACACACACACACACACACACACACACACACACACACACACACACGTGTATGTATGGTGCTGCATATCATAACAAACAATTACATAAATTAATTTCACGTGAAGGAAAAGAAGCGCACTATTTTAGGCTTCATTTCATTGCCTTACTACTTTAAATGTGCTAACTGCTATTACTGTGATACAGGATTAGGAATAGTAGATGGTTGATTCTAAATATCACAAATGACAGTTAAGTGGAGGTCACTTTTATATATAAGAAACAGCACAATGCTTTTAGGCTTCATTTCATTGTCTTGCTAATTTAAATATGCTGACTGTTTAATTCTGCTACAAAATTAGTAAAGACAGATGGTTGACTGCTATAGCTCTACTTTTTTGAAGCTGTGACCTAAACTATGACATGTACTCTCTGCATCAGGGTTCTTTAAAACAATACAGCAAACCTGGCCTGAAATGTGATCCTACTTTTTTGTTTACTATAAGAAATTCAGAACATTTTCCAGATTCTTTTCGTGGAAAAGTATTCTTCTTTCACCAAAATGTAAGTATTTAAACATCTTTTTTTCTGAAACTGTTCTCAAAAATAAATAAATAAACAAATAATTAAATCAATCAAACACGGTATTCCTAGTTAGCAAAAAAGTATGGTAAATGCCACAATGTGGATGTAATGCTACATAGCAATGTATTCTTCATGAGTAAGCTAAAGCATTTAAAAGCTGTAGGAAAAAAGCTGATATTTTGGAAAAGTGTTACTGTATCTAAGATTCTTAAAATATCCCTTTAGTCTTGTGCTGCAGTAAAGAAGTCACAAATATTTCCTATGTGTATTCATAGCTTCATAGGTAATAACTAGGCTAGCTGGACTTGTGGGCCATTTTAACCCTTGCCAGTTTTCCTTTTGGTGCTTGAATTAATCTATCCCATTTGGTGTTGGATTGTTCTTACCCATTCCATGGTTCATAATTATGTATTACCCCTATTGAGAAGAACTGGGATCATACCCTAGATAATTTGAGTGGATCCATATGTGGGATAAAGCATTTAGGAGCTGACTGTGTCCATTAGTAGTACAGGAAGCAGCCCTGGGGTAGATTTCTATTATCCATCTATAGATCCAAGTTGCATTTGAATATGGACAGTGCTGAGGTTTGTTTTACGTGGATGGGGCGTCTGCTACAGAGCTGTGGATCCTCTTTGATATATACCTATTCCTCCAAACCATTCTGTTGATGTTGTAGAAAAGTTATGGAATCCTGGACTGAGTATTTCTGATGCCATTTGACTTGCTAATATGCAGTAAATCCATTAGTAACAGGTCAGAGATGCCTTGTATTCCAGACATAAGTCAACTCTTAGCACTCTGTAGGCTACTGAGTACAGTGACAGGGCTTTAAGATGGTCCATGTGAGGGATATTGTTTAGGTCTTGTATCCTTTTAGTAAGGTATCTTTGAAGACATTCCACTTGTTGCATGTGTGTGGACAGATACATGCCAAAGGGGCCATTATACTCAATGACTGGCATAATGAGGGCTGAGTAAAGGGGGGCAATGACATCTCTGGCTTAAGCAGTAATTCCTTTGTTTATAAGCTATGCAATATAGAAGGGCTTTCATATGACAGTGGACACATGTTAGGTCACTGGCTTCATACGTTCCCTAATCCTGAACAGCTAGGTCATTTCTTAGGGGTGTATTATTAATGTGGTAGTTCTATAATGCATTTTTGGCATTTAGTTTCAGTCCATCATTCTGGTACCAGTTATTTGTTTGGGACAAAACTTCCTGCAGAATGGCAAAGTCATTTGGGGATCCAGTAACTGCTGCTATCTTGCAGTCATCTGCAAACTTAGCCAGCTAGAGGCATTTATTATTGGGTTTTACTTCAGAGAAGTAGATGCCAAACAGGAGGGGTTCCAGACTCCAACCCTTGGAGTCACCATTGGTGACTGGTTTCTAAGTGGAGGTAGCTTCCCCTATTTCTAGCTTCTGTTTCATATCAATGAGCCAGTTGGCAACACAGCAGGTGATGCTGGGATATATTCCCAGTTTATTTAAATTTTGTACTATGCCCGAGTTGGGAATTGTGTCAAAAACTTTGGCCATATAGAGACATGCAGTGTGTACTGTTTTACCTTCATCAATTGCTTTGGTGACCTTTTCAAAGAACTCCAGCAGGTTGAGTAAGCATGACATACCCGTGACAAATCCAAATTGAGATTGGTCCAGTGTTTGGAGGTTCCCAGTCTCCTTACTGATTACTTCCATGATAAGTCTATCCATAACTTTTTCATATGAGACTTAGACTTATGGGTCTGTAATTGCCTGAGTCTGTGTAGGGCCTCCCTTATGCAGTGGAATGACTGTAGATGTTTCCTTTTTGTTTGGTAGAAAACCTGTATGGAAGCTAAGGTTGGAAGGTGTTGTTAAGGAGCCGGTCTACATCATACTTTGTGTTATTTAAAATGCATCCAGAGATATTGTCAGGACCAATTGAGGCAGTATTTTTCAGCTTTTGATAGGACTTTCAGGACTTGGTCTTGTGTGATAGTTTGAGGCAAGTCTTTCAGATAAATCTTGTGGGATAAATGAAGGGGTAAAGTTTGAATTTAATTTATCGACCAATAGGTTAGCTACATCTTCAGCCTCAGTGTCGGTAACATCTTTCACAATCAGCTCAGCCCATTGCTGCATTGCGCTTCTGAGATTACGAGCATAACACAAAATAGGCTTTATGATTGCCTTTGATGGCTATTTACCTTCATAGATAAGTACTACACTTGCTGTCCTTGTGGGACATTTTAAGCCTAGCCAATTTCCTACAAAGGTGAGAATCAAGCCTTGCACTATGTCGCTGTGAGATAAACACTGTGACCATTACACCAGCCCTAACCTCACACTTGGATTTGGTCAATTTGATTTGTTTATTTCAGTGAGAAGGGCTCTATCATTCTGGCAATTACTCTTCTTAATTTCTTTAAAAAAATATTCCCTTTATTTAAAACTTGTTGATATTATAGTTCCACCAAGGGAGTTGTTTCTGATGTTTGCCCTGTGATTGCTTCTACATGGTACAGCTCCATTTATGCAGCTATTTACGTGCTGGTATAGTGTGCTGGGGTATGCTTCTGTGTATTCAGTGAAGTTAACTGGGTATTGTGGGGATCTGTTGTTGTTAATGTATCACTTAGGAGTAAGTAGCTTGTGTTAGAGAAATTTCTAAAGGTACCTTGGGTGGAAGGGGTCTCTGCTTTCAATTTTATTTTGAAGGAGACAACGTTATGGTCAGGCCTGACAAGTGAAGAAGATACCCCCATATTAGTAAGGAAAAGTTCCAAGATGTTGTTCTCCTAGTGGGTACTCTGACTAATTGTTCCAGGCATCAGTATTGTGAATAGGTTCATAGGTTGGTACTAGGCTATTGGCTCTAGGGCCTATACAAGCCTAGCCATAACAATTCCCTGGATATTTCTTCCCACAATATATACTTCCCTGGACCCCTGTCTAGCAGGGTGACTGATGTGATCCCTGGGGTGAGTTTCTTATCTCCCATCCAATCGTCAAAGTTCCTTTTGAAGAGGTCCAAGGAGGCGCTCTGCTTGAGATGTATGGGCAGTCTATTCCAGAGTATGGGGAGTCTCTGGGTCAGGAAACTATCCCTCCAGCATGTTTTGTTCATTGTGATGACAAGGTTTAGCTCCCTGGAGCGTGTGGCTCTGAGGGATTGGGATTTCTTTAAGTGGAGCATGTCCAACAGCTTAGGGTTTGACATGGCCTTGTATGTTAAGCAAAGATTGCCTCTGAGTAGACGATATGCCACAGAGTATAGTTGGAGTTTTTTTAGACCATCAGCATAGGGCATCTGCTTTAGGCCTGTGATTCTTTTAGTGAGGTATTTCTGCGGCCTTTCCTGCTGTTGCAGATGTCTTGTGAGGTACATACCAAATGGGGCGTTGTACTCTATAATGGGTCTAATGAGGGATGAGTACAGTGGGACAATGACCTCTTTTTTTCTGGATGAAAAGCCTTTAGTGATGAGGTGAGCCACATAGAAGAATTTCCTGACTGTTGTGGCAATGTGGTTATTGAAGGTGAGACCACTGTCCACCTGTGTCCCTAAGTCTCTCATCACACTTTCAGTGTTTAGTGTACTGCCACCTATGTGGTAATTTATGGGTACATGTTTTTTCCCAAAGGGGATAACTATACATTTAATGGCATTAAGATTGAGCCCATGCCTCTGGCACCAAGCATCTGTTTCTGTAAGGCCCTTTTGTAGAATATCCACATCATTTGGGGATTCAATAATGGCTCCCAGTTTGCAGTCATCTGTGAACTTTGTTAGCCAGAGTCCCTTAGTGTTGGCCTATACTTCAGAGAAGTAGATGCCAAACAAGAGCGGTCTCAGGACTGAACCCCGAGGTACTCCACTTGTCACTTTTCTGGAGCTGGATTTGGAGTCGGCTACTTTTACAGTCTGCCAGTTGGCAACCCATCAAGTGATGTAGGGATTTATGCCCAGCTTAGTAAGTTTATCTATGATTCCAGAGTGGGGGATGGTGTCAAAAGCCTTGGCGAGGTCCAGATAGGCTGTGTGGACTGCCTTACCCTCGTCCACAGCACTGGAGACTGAATCAAATAAGTCAGTCATGTTCAGGAGACAAGATCGGCTCTTCACGAACCCAAACTGTGTGAGGTCCAGTGTTTGAAGGTTGCCAATGTCTTTGTTTATAACTTCCATGATAATGCGTTCCATGCCCTTGCAGATCAGGCTCGTCAGACTGATGGGATGATAGTTCCTGGGATGCAAGGTGGATCCCCCCTTGTGGAGTGGGATAACTGTAGCTGTGCGCCACTCAGTGGGCATGAAGCCTGAGGTGAGGCTATGATTAAACATGACACTTAGGTGAGGTGCCAGTTCATTTTGCAGTTCATGTAGTACACAGCCCGGGATATCATCTGGTCCCATGGATGCTGTATTTTTAGCTTTGGAGAGTGCGGTTTCTACCTGTGTGGCCATGATTACTGGAATTTGGCAATCTTTTGGTATTGAGATGGGCCATTTAGGGGGTGAGAGGGTGGGTGAAGTTGGCACTAAATCGATCTGCCAGGATATTGGCAATATCCTTGAGATCAGTATATTTAATGCCATTCTGTTGTAGCTCAGTGCAGATCTGAACATTGCCATTTAGATTCTTGACATAACTATAGAATGCCTTGTGAATGTCCAGTAATGTCTGTGCATGTGTACTAGTGGTGGTGTAGGTTTCCAAGTCTATAGCTGGATCATGTAGATCACTCAGGAAAATGAAATTGGGTTTAATAGTGAATGATTACAGTTCCTGATGATAGGCATTGTGGCTTTCTTCTGTTACAGAGGGAGTTCTGTAGCTAGCTAATATATGGTCCAGGACCTTTCTGATGGTAATTTGGACATGAAGAAACTTTAGTGCATCAAGCTGGTTTTACACCCTTGATGTGAGTCTCTTCTGGGTGAAGATTGTGACATCTTCTTTTATGCTGCTGTGCAGTAGCTGGTTTAAACATGTAGAAGGTATTATAGCCTTGCATAACCATAGTGAGCTGTTAGGCCTAACTTGCTGCATGTACTTTATGCCTGTTGTCAGATAGCTAAGGTTTAGTTAAGTTAATCTTTTGGTCCTTGGCATATGATGGATTATATGTATTGTGATAACCTTGTTAAAGTAAGTTGTATCGAGTACTGCTGATGATTTTGCTGTCTGAGTTTACTATGTATGAGATCTTTGCCTCCAAGAATGTTAAATATGTACATCTCTCACATACTGTGTTAAGCTGCTTGAGTAGTAGATGATCATCAGATAAGATTGCCTCAAGATACCTAGTTGAAGCATGCTGGCTTCAGAAGTTATGGAGAAATTCTGGTCCGTGGTTCCTACAGAAATGACATGGGGAGCAGGGGTGACCATAACTGCCTAGCCTTCAGTTTGTGTAGGACACTATTTAGGTGGACTTACTACTAAGGCATCTGGAAATGACTAGTTATTTAGTATGGGGTGCCCTGCAGCTCATGTGTTTATTTGCACTTGGCACAAGTTATTTGAACCTCAGACCTGGACTTTTAAGGTTGTATAGATTTTGCAGGTCTCTTATGGGGAAAAAGCCCTTCCACAGACAACCCACTACAGAGTGAGGCCAACAGCAGTGCAGCTTTTTTCGTCCATTTTTGATAAAAACTGATTTTTGACAGTTCAGGGCTTCCCAGCCTTCACAGAGTCTCATATAAAAGACTGTGGGTAAGCATAGCTCTGTGCTGGTTGTAACAGACTAGCTAGAGATGGATCCAATCAAATAAAGCCATTAGAGGAGCTCTGTGGCTTCAGAACCTGCATCAAGTCATAGTTTTCTTAGTTCTATGACTCCGAGCTACATGTCAGTCACCCCAGGTAGGTTAGCATTTCAGAAAATGTAGCTTTTACAATGGGGACAGGGAAACTAATTAGTGTATAAACAATAGGAAGCAGCAGGTAGAAGAGCACTTAATGTATCAGTGGGAGATAGGCGGCACAAGAATGTGAAAACTGTAACACTGTAACAAACAGAAAGGCACTGGAATGTAACTTTAAGCAGGCAAATAACAAGTGGAATATAAGTCTGTAGCAGCAAAACTGAATGCAATCAGATATAGAAGTGCAGGATCACAAATCCTGCAGCAAAAATTACAATACTGCCAATATTGGAATCCAAACTACAGCCTAAGGCATCAGACTAGGCTGAGAGTTACGAGTAACACTTTTTATGGAAACAAATGAGACTCAGATCCTGCAGTAGATCAGAATTTTTCCACACTTGCTAGTGAAACTACCAGATTAAGGTCCCAGACTGAGTTCAAAACACATACAGATAGCTTTTACAAGTAATTCTAGTTATGTAGATAGAAGTGCAGTATAATTCCTCTTAGTTATGGTGCTCACAGTCATAATGGAAGGTTGGACAAGAGGTTAGTGCAGCCTTTATTTTATACAATTACTACTTCATTAAGAATTTAGCTTTTTGTGGGTGGTGACAGTGGGATTATAAATGACTGTCATGATTTGCTATAGGTGACTTAACATTTGGAGTCAGTTTTACAGATAATGGCTATATTCTACTGTTTAAGCTGTTCTGTAGAGTCTAGAGAAGCAGTCAGCTTTGTAGGAGATTGCTGCTTGAAAAATTAACGGGACTTGTTTAGACTACATACTTGGACATTGCTGCTTACTCAGCCTACTTTTTTCTAGTGCGTGACACTCCCCTCCTTGTCTCAACTCCAGGGAATCCCATCTCTCCCAAGGCAGGAATCCAGGCTAATTCAAGTGCTACTTGACTTCCATGCTTCAAATTAAGTAGCATGCATGTGCTATTTTACCTATACTAGCTAAATGATGTATGCAGGCTAAAAGAAATAGTTAAGGTTTTTTCTCAGTGAGCAGACCAGCGTCCACGGCTGAACCTCATAATACTATTTATTCCCCTAATGCATATACTGCATAGTAATTCATATTAAATGCCACTAGGTGGCAGCAGAGTTCCACACTTGACTACTGCCTTAAGCGTACTTCAGGATAGCGCATTTGTGTATCCAGCCCAAATAAACTGATTCTGCAAGATACAAAGTTAAACAATTAAAGATACCCTACAAAAAGCCACTAATGCTTGCTATCTTGCCCAAGCGGCACTTCAAGTGTTAAACCCCCCCCATACCTTGGCTGTACCGCAAGTTCAGTGCAAAAGAGCTGCTGTGGTACTGATTGGCTTTTGCCCACGTCTCCTCACAGCTCCTTTTGTTTCTTAAGTCTCCTACACCCACTCAGTCCCCTGTCTCCTCCCTCCCCTCACCTGATGCCCTACCTACATAGTCTATATGTGTATGGTCCCACCTTGGGTGCCATTTTCAAATCAGATGCCCTCACTACAGTCGGTCCCCGCTTAGGCTGCTGGTGTGCTCTCTGATAAGCTTTGTTGTATTTAAAGGATTCTTGTCATATTATTGATCTGCTTGCTTAAGGTGAATGTCCACTGCTTAAGCTTTAATACTATACTCCCACATGAATATACATTGTATTTATTCAGTGCATTCCTTAAGCTTTTTCATGATATGTTGTAAGAGGCAACTGGTGTGTGTTTTTGCTAAAACGCTGTTGCTCTTAGCTATTACTGTTTGTACAGTTGCTGTGTGTTAAGTTTTAGGCTAACGCTATTCCAGTGCTGCCTTGCTTGTATCTGGTTGTTACTAGTCCCATACTGCTTAATGTGTACCTTTGGGGGCTTCAGCCTCACATATTTCTGCTTGAATAGCTCACAGCACTTGTGTCTTTTCCCCATATTTTACTAATGTATTGTACCTATATAGTACATCCCCCTGTTGTATATTACCTTATATATGCTTCTAGTGAATGCTATGTTGTTTAATATATTTCTTGCCCAGTTCATTTCACTATCTTAGCCTGCCTTTACTTGCATATAGCGAGTGCTGTGTTGCACAATTCAACCAATTAATTATACAGTACATTCTACATGCTTATATCTTGCGTTTAGCGAGTACTGTAATGTACTATTTAATTTATGTTTGTATAGCTCTGTTTTAGTGTCCCACATAGCTCCAGAGTTCCCTCCTTCATTGTTCTGCAAATGAACCACTTATACATTAGCTTAGAATTCCTGTTTTACTATTGTTCCCCTGTTTAACTCATGATTTTCCACTGACCTGTACTTAAGTTTCTGTGTTTCTGGTATTGTTCTACAGCTTACTCAACCTACGTTTTTCTAGTGCGTGACACTCCCCTCCTTGTCTCAACTTCAGGGAATCCCATCTCTCCCAAGGAAGGAAACCAGGCTTCCATGCTTCAAATTAAGTAGCGTGTATGTGCTATTTTACCTATACTAGCTAAATGATATACGCAGGCTAAAAGAAATAGTTAAGGTTTTTTCTCAGTGAGCAGACCAGCATCTGCGGCCAAACCTCATAATACTATTTATTCCCCCAATGCATATACTGCATAGTAATTCATATTAAATGCCACTAGGTGGCAGCAGCGTTCCACACTCGACTACTGCCTTAAGTGTACTTCAGGATAGTGCATTTGTGTATCCAGCCCAAATAGCGGCAGTAATAGTGTGTCTAAGCATCTAATTAAACTGATTCTGCAAGATACAAAGTTAAACAATTAAAGATACCCTACAAAAAGCCACCAATGCTTGCTATCTTGCCCAAGCAGCACTTCAAGTGTTAAACCTCCCATACCTTGGCTTTACTGTGAGTTCAGTACAAAAGCGCTGCTGTGATACTGATTGGCTTTTGCCCACGTCTCCTCAGAACTCCTCTTGTTTCTTCCTGCTCCGCTTGCCCTGTAGGCTAGCTCCGCTACCTCCCCTACCCCCTTATCCCACCCACCCCCACACCTATACACTAATACCACACCCAATCACATCCAAACCCTCCCTCCTCCAAACACCTATCCCCAACACACCCTCGCACTCATCTAACCCCTCCCCTACACTATCACCTACCCAAACCTCACTGCATCACAGACATAATACTACATATACCTATTCTCATCTTACCTATCCCAATACCCTTAATACTACACCTCTCCCAACATGGCCAACAGATTTTCACAATCCCTAGCCCTACTATCACTCTCACTCTCACTGTTTTGCCTTCACTATCTCACCTCTCTCCCACCAAGCTCTCACTCTCCCACCTACCACACAACCTCTACTTTTCTCCTAAATAAGTCACATCCAACTCCCTACATCTCTCCATTCCTATACAATTACAACAACTGTCTTTCATTTAGGAGAAAACTCTTACCTAATAGTTCTATCACAACCCATATTTCTTCCATACCCACTCAAAACCTTTACCCCACTCACAAACCTAACTCCAAAGGCTCTAAACTCCTTTCTATACTTACACTTCAATTCCTCTCTGTCCTGCTCTCTGGCGACATCCATCCTAATCCCAGTCCCACAACCATCCAAAATAGTACCTCACCCTCTCCATCTTCCCTCTCTACCTTTAAGTCTCTCCTATTTGCCACAATAAACACCCAAAGTCTCTGCAATAAACTAACTGAATTCCATGCCTGGCTATCTTACAACCAACCCATCATCCTTTATATCTCAGAAACATGGTTAAAACCTCATATAAAAGACTCAGAAATAACTCCCCCAAACTATAGCATCCTAAGAAAAGACAAAACCCAAAAGAAAAAAGGTGGTAGAGTAGCATTACTTTACTCATCTTCCCTAACAATTACACTGTATATGAAAGCTATACCTCAATTTGCCACAGCAGAAGTAACCTTAGCCCTCCTAAAGATTAATAATAAAAAAGTATATGCATAGCAACCCTGCACATTCCACCAGGAAATAATATTCCCATCCTAGAAGATATCCTCTCCTGGATCTTGTCCAACATACAAAATGAGACTATAATCCTAGGAGACGTGAATATCAACTGGGCTTCCATAAACTCTCCCACAAACTCCCAAAATATAAACCTATATAAGTTCACCCAACTTATAAACACTCCCACTAGACCAACTAAAGATGGTACTTCTGGTACTATTTTAGATTGGATACTCGTTTCCCACCCCCATATTATCTCAGACAGTGGCACCTTACCCGACTCCCTTAGCGACCATCTCCCTGCCTTTGCTCGTTGTTCTCCATCTTCCCTTCAATCACTCCATAACATTATCTCAGTCCATTGTCTAAAAAAATGTTGTCTCTCAAACCTTCTCCAACTCCTTAAAACTCATAAACTGGAACGCACTAAAAACCCTTCCTCTGGATACTGCAGTTACTTACTTCAATAACTCCTTTCTTAACCTTATAAATAGTTTCTCCCCCCTTTAGATCCAAAAGGGTCAAAGCAAAAACTACTTCTTGGCTTAGGAAAGAAACTATCTCTCATATGCATCTCCATGATAAAGCATGGAAACAGTACCAGAAACATAAAACTCCCAGTTACCTAGCTGAATACAAGCAGATCCGCAATAGAGTAAAAAAAAACAAATTACTAAGGACCGTAAAACCTATTATTCAACACTACAGAATAATCACAAGTCATATCCTAAGAAATTCTGGAATAGCATCTCTGCCCTTCTCCATCCTGGAAAAAAAGAGAATCCCTGCCCAGATCCTAACTCCTCTGATCTGTCCCTGGCTTCTCAATTTAACTCTTTCTTTATAGATTCAGTAAACAAACTCACCAAATCTTTCACAAACAATGCAACAGGCCAGGCCTCATCTCCCTCCACAACCTTAACCCCCCCAAACACCACTGGTATTTCTCATCTCCCCTTCTCTTTTGCGCCTATTCCTGTTAGTACTATAAAAAAACTGTTAGAAAAGCTGAAACCTTGTTCAGTTGCCTCAGATCAACTCCCACCAAACTTTCTCAAATTAGCCGCCGATGGCATTGCTTTTTCCATTTCCATCCTAATAAACCGTTCTAGCCAAGAAGTCTATGTGCCCTCCCTCTGGAAGCAAGCCTTTATCATCCCCCTTCACAAAGGAGGCAATAACACCAAAATCACCAACTTCTGCCCCATCGCAATCCTATCCCCCATTTCCAAGATCCTTGAAAAATGCATCCACTTACAGCTCCTACCTTATCTCTTAAATAACCAACTACTGACTCCCACACAACATGGTTTTAGACCAGGATACAGTACCACCACAGCCCTCCTCTGTTTTCTAGAAACAGTTAACCACGCCCATGATTCTGGCAACTTTGTATCCACCTTACTGTTAGACTTATCAAAAGCATTCAATACAGTGTCTCATAACCTTCTCTTGTCTAAATTATCCCATCTTAATCTTTCCTCCACCTCCATCAACTGGTTTTCTAGTTACCTATCCAATAGGCAGCAAGCTGTCAAATGGAAAAACTCTACTTCTTCCTTCCTCCACACTCTCACAGGGGTTCCACAAGGTTACATACCTGGTCCCCTACTATTCAACATCTTCATTAATGACTTTCATTACCATAGTCCAAACACCAAGCTCATACAATACGCTGATGACTCCACTATAAGCTGTTCAGCCACATCCATACACACACTCTTGAAACTTACTCAAGATGCCTTCTCTTGCACAGAGGGGTGGATGAGAAACAATCATCTTGCCCTCAACCCCTCAAAATCCAAAATTATGATATGTACTCCTTCTAAATCTGTCAAAATAGATAAACTCTCTTTCTCCATAACTAGTCAAAATTCAACCCCAGTAGATATAGTTCCCCATTCAAAGATTCTAGGAGTCATTATCGACGAACAACTAAAGCTCATTGTCTATCTACAAACAGATATCAAAAAAACACATCAGAAACTGGGCAAGTTATACCGACATGGACGTTATCTCATTCCTTCAACCAAGCGTTCCATCTCAACCACACACCTTATTCCCTCTCTCATGTATGGTGCCCCTCTTCTTACAAACCTTCAAACCTCTCTGAAGTCTAAACTTGCTTCCTGCTACAATAAAATTTCTAAATTTGCAACTAGATCTAAATCCTCCTCACACCACTGCAAGGCCCTTCACTCCCTGAATTGGTTGGAGCTACCCAACTATCTCTCCTTTATTCAACTCTCGCTTGCTCATAAACTCATATTCAAACCTTTAAACTGTCCCTCACTCTCCTCCATCCTCAAACTCCACCAGTCTAACAGACTTCTCAGTTTCAACAACCAAACTTTTCTGGAAGTGTATAAGCCAATATGGACTCCAGGTACACTTTTACTATCTTTCTCACTTGCACGATTATGGAATTCCCTTACCCCCCAAATTCGAACCACTAACAATCCTGCAGCCTTTAAAAAAATACTTCATTCATATATCTCTCTTCCCAATAGGAGTGCTCCTGTTCCCTACCTACTAGACCTTCCTGTCAACCTTCACCTTTCTTATCTCTACTTTTATCTCCACTACATTACTTGATATCTTTCTGTTTCTGCCTCCGTCTCACTACATATCTTGGAACTTAAATGTGCACACTCTCTTATACGTGTTGTTACTTGCCTAACTACTATGACTCCCACAGATAATTAAATATATAATGTTCTACTGTCTCTGACTGTGATAAATGAACTATGTATAATTTTGAAGACTGTTGTATTGTGATTTTAAAAACTTGATGTACTGTACTTTGCTATTAACACTGTATTTGGAGCTTTTCTCCCTGGGCCTCCATTGAAAATGGGACCCTTTTTCTGCCCAATGGACTTTTCCGGTAAACAAATGGCAAATAAATAAATAAATAAATACATGTATGAAGCGTGGTCAGACCTTTAACTGCAATTAGCTGCAAGACTAAGGTCCCAGTACAAGTTAAAAAATATAAACATTGACATGCAATGATCTGTTACTTAAAAAAATATTTTGGTTGAGTAAGTAATCTTCTTTGTTTTTAAGTACAGTAGCAAGCAGTTTTTCCAATTTACAAAACATCTAACATGACCATAGAGTTACAGTAGAAATTCTAAGTTTCCAAGGTTGATCCATTTTGCTTTTAAAGAATATTGCATCATTTTTGTTCAGCACTGGGTAACAAGTTAGAAACTTCAGGTGGTGTAACACCGGGAAGGCAGGATTGGTAAAGACATGTTACTAGCAAAGAAAGGCATCTAGGACTCAAGGAATAATGGTATTACATATCCTTCTTTGGCAGGCATCATCATTCTGGTTATCAGTCCTTTCCTTCACACCTCAGCATGTTGTACCAGAACCTCACATGCCAGATAGTTCATTGATGTTAACTTGATAGAAGACTGCTAAAAAGACATCCATCACGAACATGTAATGCTGACTGCAGCACTCTGCTGCAGATAACTGATAACCTGGTGACGTGACTATCTACACTGGCCTGTACATGTATTATTTGTATACTGCTGTGGTCACCCTCTTTCATTACCTATGCATATTCCATTATCCCATTCTCTTCCTTAATACTTTTTTCCCCCTTTACTTGTACACACTATATTGATTTACCTTTTGCACTCAGTATTTCAAATGTATTTTCTTTTCCCACTTCCTTCCATCTCTTTCCTAGTGTTCATCTACTCCCTCCACAGTTATCGTACCTTCTTTGTTCTGCCTCATTCAACTCCTTTGGTTAAATGCATGTATACACTGTACCTCCTTCCCCAGATTTTGCTTAATACTTTCTGGCTGTCCTAGTGCCATTGTTCCATCACTGGGTCTACCAGTTCATCCTTTCTCCAACTCAGGGCTGGGGCTAGTGTGGACTAAAATTTATACACACACAAACACACACACACACACACACACATATATATATATATATATATATGTGTGTGTGTGTGTGTGTGTGTGTGTGTGTGTGTGTGTGTGTGTGTGTGTGTGTGTGTGTGTGTGTGTGTGTACACACACACACACACATATATATATATATATATATATATATATATATATACACACACACACACACACACACACACACACACTTGCATAACATCACTGTACCAGGGATAAGACCTTAAGGATCACCATTTTTAGATGCTTATGCAGTTCATGTATCTTCTTAATGCACATCATAATGTCTATGAAGCACATTCCTTGTATGTGTACCTGTGGTCAATCAGTCATAAGTTATAACCACCAAAGGTATACCAAAATTTCAATGCATGACTCTCATGCATTGAAGGGAGAAGCAGCATGGTGCTTCCCAAGGCAGAAATATGTATAATCTTCCTTCCATCTCATTCTTCTCCTCCTCTTTAATGTCTTGCTTGAGAAAAAAAAACTCCCAAGCTTCAACCTCCTTGTCTCTTATGGGGTCTTTACTGAAGTACCTAAAGAGGTCCTTAACCCAGTGTGCTTTAAAGAATCCCAGGCTATAGCAGCTGTACTAGTCGAATGCAATTTTTCCTAGGTTTGCCCCTTAGGGGAGAGCCATCACCCAGGATACATAGGTATAGGATATCACTAGACATCCACATCCAGCCCCACTCCCCATTAAGGTAACCGCCATAAAAAACTTCTCCAAAGCCAACGTCATGCTTCTCAAGTCAGAAGTGGCAAACTTCACGACACCCATGCAGACGGGAACTGGAAGTACAACTGCTGAATCTTACACTAATGTGCTGTACGAGCAGATTCACTTGTGCATGGACTGTGCCATCCCAAATAGAACCAAGATGCTCTCCTCCAAAAGAAGGAAGCCAATCTAGTGGTCCCCTGCCATAAACAAACTATACAACAGAAGGAAGAAAATACCATGATTGGAAAAACTCCCTTATCAGCCTCAGTAAGAAGCTAAAATCCCTCATAAAATCCTCCAAAGCTAGTTACGAAAACAAAATCACCACAGATTCTAAAGACAACCACAAAGCATTCTATAGTTATGTCAAGAATCTGAATGGCAATGCCCAGATCTGCTCTGAGTTACAGCAAAATGGCACTAAGTATACTGAGCCAACTGATATTGCCAACATCCTCGCACATAGATTCAGTGCCAATTTCACCACCTCTCACCCCCTAAAGGGCCCATCTCAGTACCAGAAGAATGCCAAATACCGGTAATCATGGCCGCACAGGTAAAAACTGCACTTTCCAAAGACAAGAATACAGCATCCATGGGACCAGGCAACATCCCGGGTTGTTTGCTACATGAACTACAAAAAGAACTGGTACCTCACTTAAGTACAATGTTCAATCATAGCCTCACCTCAGGCTTTGTGCCCACTGAATGACGCACAGCTATGGTTATCCCACTCAACAAGGGGGGATCCACCTTGGATCCCAGGAACTACGGTCCCATCAGTCTGATGAGCCTGATTTGCAAGGCCATGGAACGTATTATCATGGAACTTATAAACAAAGACATTGGTAATCTTCAAACACTGGACCCTGCCCAGTTTGGGTTCATGAAGGGCAGATCTTGTCTCCTAAACCTAACTTCTTTGATGCAGTCGCCAGAGCTGTGGATGAAGGTAAGGTGGTTCACACAGCTAATCTAGATCTTGCCAAGGCCTTTGACACCATCCCTCACTCTGGAATCATAGATAAACTCACTAAACTGGGAATAAATCCCTATGTCACTTGATGGGTTGCCAACTGACTCACTGACAGAATCCACACCGTGAAAGTAGCCAACTCCAAATCCAGCTCCAGACAAGTGACAAGTGGAGTATCACAGGGTTCAGTCCTGGGTCCACTCTTGTTTGGCATCTACTTTTCTGAAGTTCAGATGAACACTAAGAGTCTATGGCTAACAAAGTTTGCAGATGACTGCAAGCTGGGAGCCATTATTGAATCCCCAAAAGATATGGACATTATACAAAAAGGCCTTATCGAGACAGATGCCTGGTGCCAGACTCATGGCCTCAAGCTCAATGCCAAAAAATGCATAGTTATCCCCTTTGGGAAAAACTATGTACCTGTGAACTACCACATAGGTGGCAGTCCACTTAATACCAAAAGTGTGATAAGAGACCTAGGGAAATAGGTGGACAGTGCTCTCTCCTTTGATAACCACATCGCCACAACAGTCAGGAAATCCTTCTATGTGGCACACCTCATCACAAAAGGTTTCTCATCCAGAAAAAAGGAGGTCATTGTCCCTCTCTACTCATCCCTTATTAGACCCATTATAGAATACAACACCCCGTTTAGCATGTACATCACAAGACATTTACAACAACTGGAAAGGCCACAGAAATACCTCACAAAGAGGACCACAGGCTTAAAGCAGTTGCCCTGTGCTGACCGTCTCAAAAAACTCCAGCTTTACTGTTGCATATCGGCTACTCAGAGGTGATCTCTGCTTAACATACAAGGCCATGTCAAACCCTGAGCTGTTGGACATGCTCCACTTAAAGAAATCACAATCCCTCAGAGCACCATGCTCCAGGGACCTAAACCTTGTCATCACAATGAACAAAACCTGCTGGAGGGATAGGTTTCTGACCCAGAGACTTCCCACACTCAGGAACAGACTGCCCATACATGTCTGGCAGAGCACCTCATTAGCCCTCTTCAAGAAGAACCTTGACGACTGGATGGGAGATTGGAAATTCACTCTGGGGAACACGTCTGTGGCTCTGCAAGACAGGGGCACAGGTAAATAAATTTTTGTAGGTAGCGATAGCCAGGGAATCTTTATGGCTAGGCTTATATAGGCCCTAGGGCCAATAGCCTAGTACCTACCTATGAACCACTGAAAGGTGGGTTTACTTGTAATGGTGATCGAAATACCTCTGGTATATCTCTATATGATGGATCATTGGGGATTCCAGCACAGTCTTATCTCTTATGACCAAGAAGTTTGTGTGTACATCCTACTAGAAACACACCAGAAGGCACAGCATTCTTGACCTGATTTTTACAAATATGGCCACCACTTGCACTACTCCTCTGGTATTTCTTCCCAAGTAAAATCTGACCATAAACTTGTGACCTTCTCCATTTAAACTCTCAAAAACTCATACAGTGAATTTAAGGACTACAAACTTTCCAACATTAACCTACTCTATGAAGGAATATCAAAATTCACTTATGCTTGGACTTCTACACTCATTTAGAAAATGCATAAAGCTAACAATCTCTACCAAAATTAAGAAATTCAGTGACAAACTATCCTGGTGCGCTGCCACCCAGCCAGCCTCATCTATAAAGCCATGAAATATATGACTGACATTATAGACCGTGATATCAAGTGACTTGTCCCCTAGCTGTTTGGCTTTTTGAAAGGTAGATCTCACCTATTTAATCTGGTAAACTTCTGCAAAAGGGTTAAAGAAGCTATAGATGGTTGCCATTCAATGCACGCAGCATATCTTGATCTGGACAAGGTCTTTAACACCATTTCTCATGCTGGCATCATATAAAAGACAAATGCTTTAAAAATCAATCCATATATGGTAAAAATTATAACAAATTAGCTGAAAGGCAGAACCCATGTAGTGCAAGTTACAGCTGCCTTATCAGAAAAGCATCAGAAAATATGAATGTGACCAGTGCGGAACCTTCAAGACTTGACACTGGGACCTCTTCTTTTTGGTATTTACTTTTCAAATCTCCAAGCAGGGAGCCAGGACCTCTGGCTAAAAAAAAAGTCTGCAAGCAACTGTAGACTTGGGGCTGTTGTTAAGTCACTCTATGACACCCAAACTCCAGAATGCACACTCCTTAATAAACTCTTGGTGTACTAAATGCTAAACATGTATTATCATCATCATCATCTTGGTAGAAAGTCTCACCACTCATCATGATGTATAGACAACACACCATTATAAAATGAAAATGTAGTCATGGACCTAGGTAACTGAGTTGATATCTCCCACTCTTTTGACCATGATGTGATGCAGGTTGCCAAGAAATTATTTTGTTTATCCCAGTTAGTTTACAAAGGAATATCATTAAGATCTACAGAGGTAATCACTCCCTTATAGTTAACAGTGATCAGGACAGTTATTAAGTGCAATGACTCTTTGGGATGTATCTCAACATCTCAAACAATTAGAAAGTCTCCAAAGGTTTTGACCCCCAAAAATCACAAGCCTAATGTCCATGAGCTACCAAGAGAGTCTGGAAGCTCTATCTTTTAATTCAGTTTGATATAGACTTTTGAGGGGACATCTTTGCCTCTCTTACTGTGCAATTAGAGACCTGGTTGTCATGGACCTCTTGCATCTTCACAAGCCCAATATCTCCACTAATACTACAACTAGGAATCTAAATCCTAAGCAACAGATATATAAAACACTGTGGATGGACAGGTATATAAACAAGCACCTACCAAACCTCTGTAATAAACTTCCCCTTTAAGTTAAGCAGTGCAACTCACTACCTTCCCTTAAACAGAACCTAGATGACTGGATGTGTATTCACAAATTTACTCTCAGCTTGATTACTGTGGCCCACTTAGAAAAAGGACACGCAGCCTGAGGAAAGGTACTAGCAAAATGTGAATGGTCATAAGACTCAGTGGACTTAAAATATCAGTAAAACTATGAATCTATGTATCTCAGCAGAGAAGAGGAAATAAGGTTTTACTGCAGTGTGGTTTCTGATTCTCAAGAAATTGAGGGGATCTTACCACAATCAAGATATGAGTAACTTCGTATCAGTTTTGTGAAGTTTCACATCTCATTTAGGCCTTGGTGCCAGTGAACATACTTGGCTTTAACAGGTATTCATGGGTATAATAGATGCCTATTGATGCCTACTCATATGCATTTGGAAACCATTCAGGAAATGTATGCCAGCTGAAGAAACATTTTAGTATAAACTGCTAACCTTTGGCTTTATCTCAATTCACAGTATTTTCACAAGGTGCCATTTTGATGGTAATGGCCTTGCTGCAGTGTAGCCTTCTGATGTTTATTTGAATGACTGCTTAAGCTGGACCATTCTAGTCCTCTATAATAGTTGATCTAGCATTGTTTACCTTGGATGAAGTCACTTGGAGTTACTGCTAAGTGTGATTCATCAGACTCCAACTTTATGTTGGGATCTGAATAGGCCAGATTATTCACAAACATGTGCAGTCACATGCAGGACTATTGTGTATTATTTTGTTTACTACCCCAGTATTAGAGTAATTAATAGATTGAATCTCACTATTGCTATCTCATGAGCTATAGACATGAGTACTTTGCAAGCCTTAATGGCCTTCCCTGCTTCAGTGCATATTTCAAAAGCGTTGATGATCATTGCTAACCACTGCACAAAGGCACAAAGAGCATATTACACTCCTGTATGTTATGGGAGAGAAAATCCCATTTTGTGGGCATTGCAAACATTGCAGGATACTTATGGTCACATGTCAGTCTCCCTTTAAGAACAGCATACACAAGTACACAGCCACAATAAGGTGAACGTAGATTGCCAGATAACTAACAGGCAGCTGATATGGGTGTATTGATTTTGCAGTGTGTAAGTCTAAATGGATCCTCTTATATATCAGACAGTGAATCTCATAGTAACATTTACAGAGCAACTACCAAAATTATTGTATAGTTTAATGATTAATGGATACTCTAGAATGTAGGAAACACATGTATTTTCTATGGAAAGTGTATATTCAGTAATAGTTTAACCTGTATTATTGATGGAAATTATTGCATGTAGGCAAGTAAAATATTTGCCCATAGTCACAGTCCATAAGGAATAGTTACTGATCACATGACTACTGCAGGGCGCAACAAGAGGGCCTATTAGGAAACAAACAATCACATCTTTGATGCCTGTCAGCCTGCTCCTCAACACTGCTCCACAGACATGAGAGTAAATATTTCATGAAACCATGTGCTTCATCGTTCATTCATGCAGTGTGTCTAGAGGGTCATATGATTACCTTATGCAGAGGTGTTTCAGTATGGCTGTCGGGTTGTGCCATCACTATTGTTAGGATGCAGTATACCTAGGTCATGCAGTGTGTTCAGAGGGTCATATGATTAACTTATGCAGAGGCGTTTTAATATGGCTGTCGGGTTGTGCCATCACTGTTATTAGGATGCAGTATGACTAGGTCATACAGTGTGTCCAGGGGGTCATATGATTACCTTATGCAGAGGCATTTTAGTATGGCTGTCGTGTCGGGTTGTGTCATCACTGTTGTTAGGATGCAGTATGACTGGGTCATGCAGTGTGTCCAGAGGGTCATATGATTACCTTATGCAGATGCATTTCAGTATGGCTGTCGGGTTGTGCCATAACTATTGTTAGGATGCAGTATGACTAGGTTAGGTATTACTGTTTGACAACACAGTACTGCAGCTGGGACAGAATGTTATACAGGGTAATATTTCTGTGATTTTCATCTTTAAGGTTTTGCATTTTAATGATGTTGTTACTCAGCCATACTCTGTGGAGAAATGCATCAGATTTACAAGGGAATTACTTGCTTTAATGTGTATTTGGCTAAGGATAGTCTGGACTTGTAAGCTCATAGCTCTGGGGTAAGTCTGTACTCCATAGCTTAGGACCATGTGAATATCGACTATGTTAGACACTTCTGTTTGCATGATTACTTCATACCTGACAAATTCCTGGAATACAGTGGAGTAGACATACCTCCCAACCTTTCTCAATCAGGGACAGATTTTAAATATTGATCTGATGTTGTTAATCTTCTTTCCATTCATCACTGATGGGTTTGGTTCAGAGCCCTCAGAACTGAGTCGGCCTAATACCAAGCTCATACCAGACAAAAGCTCTCGAGCTAAGCTTCCACCCACAATGCCCTTCTCCCTGTTACCCCAGATCTCATTTGTAGCATAGCCGTAAAGCCGTGTTTCAGCTGAGCTCTCAGCTAAGTAGAAAACGTTTTGATATTTCTTAAGATTTTTTTGTCATCTTTCCACTCCTTTGTGGTATATACTGATAATTATATATTCGTACAGTTATTTTTAGTGCTTTCACTCCTGCTTCTACCCGTTTGGTAAACATTTAAGTACCATTGGTGGTACGGCCTTCTCTCTCTACCCTGGTGGTATTCCTTGAATACCATTGTTGGTATTTTCTTTTCTCTTTCCCTTTTTAACTGAATAGTTGGGTGTTTTTTGATGTATTTCTTAGGTGTTGTGTGTATTTAGATAGACTTTATTTAGATAGGTTTATACATAGAGATAGCAGAGTTTAAAATTTTCCTATAGTATTCTACCTTGGTTGTTTTGTGTGTAAATTTCATGATGTCTGATAAAAAGGGCACATCAGGTTTCAAACATTGTACTTCTTCTAAGGGTAAACTTCCAAATAGTGACTCTCATGACAATTGTGTTCATTGTTTGGGGGTGCCCCATCTTTTGGTGCAACCTCCCTGCGTGATTTGTCAAAGTTTCAGTCAGAGCACTTTGAACGAGTGCAAGAATAAGTTGCTCCTGAAAGACCTACTTAAGTTGACTTTTGGAGGTCTCACCCCCTCCTATTAAGGACAAAAAAAGGTCCCATTTGGTTCCCTCTTCACCATCCAGTGACCAGGGAAAATCTGTGAAATCTAAAGTGCCAAAACTACTTTCGGAGCATATGTCTGCCTTGGCACCAACCTATTCTGCTACAGTTGCAACCATTACTATATCGGCGCCAGCTTCGGCTCCAATACTGTCTCTGGCACTATCAACCTTACAATGACTGCTAGGACCTCGGCATAGAGTGCCACTTTGGCACAGTGTATGCCTTCGATGTCTATCTCTGCAATTATGACTGTATCTTCCATGTCGGCTCCCAGTGCCCCTTTGGCACCAAGGCCTTTTACAGTCCCGAGAACTACAATGTTGACTCCACTATTTCCGGTTTCCAAACTTGACACATCGATGCTGGCAGATTCCAAACCACAGACCCGATACTCTCCATCCATAGACCAATTTCTAGGGCAGGTGTACAGACCATTCCTAAAGCAACCTGACTCCCCGCCGGGAGTATCCACTAGATCCACCAGGAGCCTTTCTGTACTTGATGTGGTATGTCTTGTGGACCAGCTGTTGACAGCCAGGGGGATACCCACTTCTTCCAGCAGGACTTGGGTTGACTTCTTGGCGGACTCTATCCTATTCTCCCCCCTTGAACATACTGGTTCCAAAGCCTTCTGCTCTGACTTCATTTTCGGAATCCCCCATCTCAGCACCTGTAGTGGGCCTCACTGGGGCCCTGGGACTGTCCCTTTGGTCTTTGGTTCCCACTGAATCAGTCCTTCCTCAAGCCTGTGATTGGGCTGCAGGCTCCTCGGTTTGTGTCATGGTTCCGAGTGTTTCTTCGGCTCCATCCTTGGTGCCGGGAGCCCTGTCTGCACTGATCCTGTTTGAGGCTCCATCCTCGGAGGTGGGTTTGACAGAGCGGGGTGTATCTCCAGTTCAGAGGTGGTCCTTCTCAGTTCCAGGGTCCCATCCCTCTTTGGGCAGACTTGCTTTCCATGCTATGGAGAGGGCACTTGCTTCTGGTAGCATTCCGCTGATGTCAGAACCCCAGACCTCTCCTCCTTCTTCCGAGGAGTCCATGTTTCTGCAGGCTTTTTGTGCCCGGCCATCTAAGTCTGAGGTGACCCTGCCTGCAGATGAGCTAGTTCAGCTCATGGTGTAATGTGCTTGGAAGAACCCTGATTCTGTTGAGGAGATCCCTCGGAGATGTGACAAGATTATTTCTCCACCCGAGGAAAACCCGCATTGGTCCAGAGGTTTACCAGTCGATGCTATGGTGGTGGAGGCGGCCACAAAAAAGGATCTCACTGAGGAGAGTCCTACTGTCCACCCACCCAACAGTGAGCCCCAGGCTCTGGACAGATTGGGGAGGTGAGTCTTTGCTTCAGCGACCTTCACTATATGGTTCCTGAACTACTTGGCACATTTTACGAGGCTCCAAAGACACTTGATCTCCAAACTCTCTGGAACAATCACAGGGTAGGTGTCTGATGAGGCAAGGGATAAAGTTGCTTCGCAGCTCACAACCCTGGAACTGATCTCCAATTTGTCCATGAGGTTGCTCTCCCATGCAACTGAGGGGGAAACTAGAGCTGCGGGTTCAGGCATAGTTATGAGACACCATGCCTGGATGCGCCTTTGTGACCTCATGGACCATTTCAAGTCTTCCTTCCTGAATGCTCCCATTGAACCATCTTCCCTTTTTGGCCCCAAGGTGAAGGACACTCTGGCCAGGTGTGAGCAGGTTGGTAAGACCCTGTCTACCGTAGGTCAATGTTTTTCCAATCCTCAACATTCCTTTTCCAGGAATCAGAGGAGTGGCAAAACGTGGCACAAAAAAATCTCAGGGTCCTTTCCATGCCACTTGTGGTGATGATACCCCCAGTAGCAGAGGGGGTAACAATTCTGGAAGACACCCCTACCAAGGCAGAGTGGGTCCATGTAATCAGGGACCCAGGGATTCTTTCTCTGGGCAGCCTTGTCAGCACTCCTGAAGAGTGGCCTGATTGCTTTCCGCTAGAAGCAGTCAGGGGTCGTTTCTCTCTGCACCAAGTTGCCTGGCATTCAATAACCACCAATCGTTGGGTACAGAAGATCATAACCAGAGGCTACACTATTCCCTCATCACTTATCCAAAGCTTCCATCAAAACTTCTTGATGTTCCACTCAGTCAAAGGGAAGAGGCAGCTGCAGAAATAAACAAGCTGTATCAAAAAAGAGTCATCCAATTAGTCTCACCGGACCAATGCAGATCTGGATTCTACTCAAGATTCTTTTTGGTGCCAAAAAAGACAGGAGACTGGACACCCATTCTAGATCTCAGAAATTTAAACAAATCTGTTGCCCAAACCAAATTCTGGATGGTTATAGTTCAGTCCATTCTCCCTTTTCTAAGGGAAGGCGATTGGATGTGCTCGATAGTTCTCCGGGACGCGTATTACCACATCATAATGGACAAATGCTCCAGGAGTCTCCTTCACTTCTGGCTGGGAGCCAGTCATTACCTATTTTGTGCCCTGCCGTTCGAACTCTCAACAGCCCCCAGAGTGTTCAAAAAGTGCATGGCAGTGGTTACAGCTCACTTGAGACTACAAAGATTCTGGGTGTTTCCATATTTGGATGATTAGCTCCTTACCACCCCCACCAAGCATCTTCTGGTAACAGCCCTGCATTACACCCTTACACTGGAAAAAGTTTTGGGAATAACTGTAAACTGGGAGAAATCCAATCTGGCTCCGTCCCAAAAGATAGAATTTATCGGAGGAGTCTTTGACACCCGCTCTTGTCTGGTGTCACTCCCAGCTCACAGACTTCAGAGATTGAGGCTTCAGCTCTGGGTGATACTCTGTCAAAACAAAGTCACAGTGAGAGAGGTTCTTCAGTTTCTAGGATCCATGGATGCTTCCATAACAATAGTGTCTCTTGCGAAACTGCACATGTGAATACTTCAGTGTTTTTTTCTCTCTCAGTGGTTTCTAAATTACCATCCTCTATGCCTTCAGATAGCCAATTCTTGCAAACAGGACCTTCTTTGGTGGATGAGGCCAGCCACAGAACTTTGGAGCTGTCCATTCCAACCCCCTCAGCCCAAAGCCATTGTGACCACAGATGCTTCCCTGATTGGGTGGGGGGGGCATTTCCAGGGAAAGACAGTTCAAGGCACATGGTCCATGTTGGAGGTCAACTTGCATATCAACATTCTAGAACTGAGAGAGGTGCTGTTAGTGTTGAAAGCATTCTAACCTGTTCTTCCTTCGGGAATGATTGCAATTCAGTCAGACAACAATTCAGTAGTCTGGTATATCAACAAGCAAGGAGGAACCAAGTCCTATTCCCTGTTTTGTGATGACATGAGAATTTGGCAGTGGGCGATAGCTTTCAACTGCTTTCTGATAACAATGCATATCCTGGGGATTTTCAATGGGATTGCAGACAAGTTGAGCAGATGTATCCTCTTGCCTCACAAGTGGTCTCTCAATCCAGAAGTAGCGGCAGAAATCTTCAGCCATTGGGGCCAGCCTTGCTGCGACCTATTCGCCTCCCCGTCAAACAACAAATGCAGCAGCTATTTTGCCCTATTTCCCCCAGAGAAGGGAGTCTATGAGGGATGCTCTGTTCCACAATTGGCCCATGGGACTACTATATGCCTATACCCCCATTCCTCTCATACCCCAATTCATAAAGAAAGCCATTCGGTTGAAATGTAAAGTGATCTGCATAGCCCCATTTTGGCCTCGACAAGTTTGGTTCATAGGGTCATAGGTTCATAGATTGGTACTAGGCTATCAGCCCTAGGGCCTATACAAGCCTAGCCATAACAATTCCCTGGCTATTTCTTCCCACACTATTTACCTCCCTGGACCCCTGTCTAGCGGGGTGACTGACGTGATCCCCGGGGTGAGTTTCCTTTCTCCCATCCAATCGTCAAGGTTCCTTTTGAAGAGGACAAAAGAGGCACTCTGCTTGACATGTATGGGCAATCTATTCCAGAATCTGGGGAGTCTCTGGGTCAGGAACCTATCCCTCCAGCATGTTTTGTTTATTGTGATGACAAGGTTTAGATCCCTGGAGCGTGTGGCTCTGAGGGATTGGGATTTCTTTAAGTGTAGCATGTCCAACAGCTCTGGGTTTGACATGGCCTTGTATGTTAAGCAAAGATCGCCTCAGAGTAGACGATATGCCACAGAGTATAGCTGGAGGTTTTTAAGGTGGTCAGCGTAGGGCATCTGCTTTAGGCCTGTGATTCTTTTAGTGAGGTATTTCTGTGGCCTTTCCAGTTGTTGCAGATGTCTTGAGTGGTACATACCAAACGGGGCATTGTATTCTATAATGGGTCTAATGAGGGATGAGTACAGTGGGACAATGACCTCCTTTTTTCTGGATGAAAAGCCCTTAGTGATGAGGTGTGCCACATAGAAGGATTTCCTGACTGTTGTGGTGATGTGGTTGTCGAAGGTGAGACCATTGTCCACCTGTGTCCCTAAGTCTCTTATCAAACTTTCGGTGTTTAGTGTACTGCCACCTATATGGTAATTCACAGATACATGTTTTTTCCCAAAGGGGATAACTATACATTTCTTGGCATTGAACTTGAGCCCATGGCTCTGGCACCAAGCATCTGTTTCTGTAAGGCCCTTTTGTAGAGTATCCACATCATTTGGGGATTCAATAATGGCTCCCAGTTTGCAGTCATCTGCAAACTTTGTTATCCAGAGTCCCTTAGTGTTGGCCTGTACTTCAGAGAAGTAGATGCCAAACAAGAGCGGTCCCAGGACTTAACCCTGAGGTACTCCACTTGTCACTTGTCTGGAGCTGGATTTGGAGTCGGCTACTTTTATAGTGTGGGTTCTATCAGTAAGCCAGTTAGCAACCCATTGGGTGACATAGGGATTAATGCCCAGCTTAGTAAGTTTATCTATGATTCCAGAGTGGGGGATGATGTCAAAGGCCTTATCAAGGTCTAGATAGGCTGTGTGGACCACCTTACCCTTGTCCATGACTCTGGAGACTGATTTGAAGAAGTCAATTAAGTTCAGGAGACAAGATCGGCCCTTCACGAACCCAAACTGGGTGGGGTCCAGTGTTTGAAGGTTGCCAATGTCTTTGTTTATAAGTTCCATGATAATACGCTCCATGGCCTTGCAGATAAGGCTTGTCAGACTGATGGGATGGTAGTTTCTGGGATCCAAGGTGAATACCCCCTTGTGGAGTGGGATAACTATAGCTGTGCGCCACTCAGTGGGCATGACACCTGAGGTGAGGCTATGATTAAACATGACACTTAGGTGAGGTACCAGTTCATATTGTAGTTCATGTAGTACACAGCCCGGGATGTCATCTGGTCCCATGGATGCTGTATTCTTAGCTTTGGAGAGTGCGTTTTTTACCTGTGTGGCTGTTATTACTGGAATTTGGCAATCTTCTGGTATTGAGATGGGCCATTTAGGGGGTGAGAGGGGGGTGAAGTTGGCACTGAATCGATCTGCCAGGATATTGGCAATATCCTTGGGATCAGTATATTTAATGCCATTCTGTTTTAGCTCAGAGCACATCTGAGCATTGCCATTTAGATTCTTGACATAGTTATAGAATGCCTTGTTGTTGTCTTTGGAATCTTTGGCAATTTTATTTTCGTAACTAGCTTTGGAGGATTTTATGAGGGATCTCAGTTTCTTACTGAGGCTGGTAAGGAAGTTTTTTGCATCCTGGGATTTTCCTCTTTTCTGCAACAGTTTCTTCCTTTTGTTGTAAAGTTTGTTTATGGCAGGGGACCACCAGATTGGCTTCTTTTTTTTGGATGAGAGCATCTTGGTTCTATTTGGGATGGCACGATTTATGCGTGAGTGGATGTGCTCGTACAGTGCCTTAGTGTAGGATTCAGCAGTTGAACTTTCAGCTCCCGTCTGCATGAGTGTCATGAAGTTTGTCACTTCTGACTTGAGTAACATGAAGTTGGCTTTGGAGAAGTTTTTTATGGAGGTTTCCTTACTGGGGGGTGGGGGTGGGATGTGGATGTTAAGGGTGATTAGCTTATGGTCAGACGTGACTAACGAGGGGGTGACCATAGGTGTGGAGCATCGATTTCCCATGTTGGTAATGGCCAGGTCTAGGATATTGGATCCCCTGGTGGGACTATGGATTAGTTGATCCAGGGCGTTGGAATTTATGAATTCCAAGAACTGTTGGGCAAAGGTGTTGGTACATGAGTAGCTTTCCCAGTTAATGGCAGGGTAGTTAAAATCACCCAGTATTAGGGCGTTTGGTTCTATCTTAATATTTTCCAGTATGTTTAGAATGGTGTAGTGAGAATCTTGGGGTATGGTGGGGGATCTGTAGCAAGCTACAATTTGGATTGCAGTCGTACCTAGTGTTAGTTGCACCTGGAGAATTTCAGATGCATTGTGTTGGGCAACTAGCCTGGTGGTGTGAATATCCTTGGTGAATATTGACACTCCTCCACCTTTAGTGTTTCGGTCCTGCTTTGGTGGCTGAAAAGTGTGGTAAGAGTTGTAGCCTGGTATTGCAGGGGTGCTCTCTGGAGCCTTGAACCAGGTCTCAGTTACTGCACAGATATTGATGTTCTCCATTTTTAGGAGTGCCTCGAGAGAGTGCATTTTGAGGTTTAGACTTCTAGCATTGAGTAGCATTACCTTCAGATTTTGCATGCTTGTACCTGTTACGGTGGCGGTTTTGTTCTTTGAACTTTGCCTAAAAAAGGCACTATAGGGGTGGCAAGAGCCTTAGCCAGTAACCTGAATCCCAGAGGCGACAGGTGCAGACCATCTCTGGCAAAGCATCGTGGTCTGTCAATCATGTCGTCCCAGGCAGACAGATACTGGATCCCCTTTGAATGACACCAGAAGCTTAGCCAATTGTTGAAGTCAATCATTTTGTCCTTATATTGTGATATCATTCTGGGCGAAGGCAGGATGCTACTTTGGGCTAGGGTCATACCTGCCTGGGCCACATGATCTGAGAGCTCTTCCATGTCTCTTTTCATGTAGTCCAGGGAGGTACGTCTCAAGTCATTCACTCCAACATGGACAATGACAGAGTCATATTTGTACTTGTTGTGTAGTGACTTGAGTGCATGCATTATGTGGCAGATCCTGGCACCCGACAGGCAGCTGACTGTAATTTTCTCCTTGTTCAACCTGGTGAGAGGGACATCAGTGTGCCGGACTATAGAGTCACCTATGACTAAAGTGTTAGGTACGTTGTCTTGCCTTAGGGGCTGTTGCTGGGTGGCAAACAGGTGTTTTGAACTATGTGACACTTTGGTTGTGATTGGTGTTTGTTTGCGTTTCAGCTTCAGAGGTCCTTGTTGCTTGGGCAGGTTACAGTTAAGGGCCTCTGCATATGTGGATTTAGTGTTGCTATATGTGGGTGTTGGTGGTGTGGGTTTAGAAGGGCTATGTGTTGCTTGAGGTGTAGTGTGGGTGTTAATCTTCTCCTCTTGACTGTCTAGCACAATCTTGGGTGGAGAGAGCTTTGTTTCCATTTTGGCTATGTAAGTGCATCTCTCACAGGTTGTAGTGTTGGGTGGTAGGAGGAGAGGGTTGTCTGTGTACATGAGGCAATTGCTGCATTGCCCCAGTATGCCCAGATTCACCAGGTGGACAGGAGAAATCACCGGAAGCTGACCCTTGGACATGCCTGGTTTGATGCTTTTTTTTTTTTTTTTTTTTTTTTGTAAAGTACAGGAGCTGTTTTCCCTTACCTTAGCAAGGTACTTTGCAATTATAGGCTGTTTAGTGCCTACTATTAATTTCTCCTTATTAACAAGGAGTGTTGAGTGCTTGTATCAGTTTAAGGTTTCCTAGTGCTTTCCAGCAGGTATTAGAGAAAGTGCTAGTCAAAGGGATGCTTAAAAGTAAGATGAAAAAAAATGCACACTGCAGTGTGCACTAGAGAATGTAGACGTGAAAGTAGGTAACTTAAGTTTTACCTGTTTAAAAAGTTATGGTTTAGTGGAGAGTTACTATTTTTAAAACAGCAAGATGGGTTGAAAGGGGTGGTCACTGTTGTATTCTGGTACTATGGAATACAGTAGGATGGCCAATAAATTTAAATAGTTGAAGGGGAGGGGTTTTTGATTTAGTGATTACTCACACAAGCCACTGAAAGTAGGGAGGAAATGAGATATATGGTCAGATTAACATAAGAGGCAGGCAACTAGAAAGACAGTGGTATTTAACAAGACAACTATGACTGGGTGGGAGGGCGGAAAAAAAAAAATCTGCCTGACTCAGAAGAGAGAGAGAGCTGTGGTCTCTTTTGAAGTTTTAATATGCTGTTAAAGCAGAATTCAGTTTTAATATGCTGTTAAAGCAGAATTCAGGTAAAACACAAGGTGAAGAAAACAAACTACACTATTTAAAATATACAAAATACAAAAAAATAAAAGCAAACTAACCTTTCCTTCACCGCAAAGTGCAGCAGAGTCTGGATGAGCCTTTCTGGTATGGTATGGTAGAGGTTCCCCTTCCTCCGGCCTCATCTGTTATGTTGACTGGGGATTCTGGATCCCCTTCCAGACCTAATTTCTTACCCCCAAGGGCTGAGTCATCCGAACTTGTCCAGTCTAAAGCTGGCAGCTTGGTTTCTCCATTTCCGTTAGTCACCAGGCAGGATAATCTCACCTCACCTGTTCGTGACATTATTCTGGCCTCTCATAAACCATCCACCAGAAGACTATATCTAGACAAATAGAAAAGATTCTCTATTTGGTCTAAGGAAAAGATGCTAGATCTGTATTCAGCTTCAGTCTCAGTGGTTTTACAGTACCTGTCTACATTTTTCGAAGATGGAGCCGCAGCCTCTACCATACAAGTACACCTAGCGGCTATTTCAAACTATCATAATGGATTGGATGGTACTCCCCTAATTTCACTGTGTTTATGTAAAACTTTTCTCAAATGAGTTTCTTATATTAGGCCTCCAGTCAGACAACCTATAGAGCCATAGAACCTCATGTTAGTTCTCCAGTCATTGACTCAACCTCCTTTTGAGCCCGCAGCGAAATGTGATCTCAAATTCTTGTCGTGGAAATCCCTCTTCCTGGTAGCCATCACGTCAGCCAGATGATTTTCTGAGCTTCAGGCATTATGCATCAAAAAACCCTATCTAATCTGCCATAAGGACAGAGTATCACTCCAGACAAACCTATCTTTCCTCCCCAAAGATGTTTCTGACTTTTCCATCAATCTGGAATCTATTGACTTACCAGTATTTTTCCCGAATTTTTTTTAATAAAGGGGAATACTGCCTGCATTCCTTGGATGTGCACGGACAATTGAGATTTTATTTAGACAGGGCCAAGGCAATTTGTAAAACTGATCAACTTTTCATTTCCCTTTCTGGGCCTAGAATGGGAAATTCTATCTCCAAGGTCACTTTATCTAAATGGTTAAGGGACTGCATATGTTTCATTTATTCATTTGCAAAAGAACCTATGGCAAAGAATATTAAAGCCCATTCTACTGTACCTATGGCAACATCTGTAGCCTTCCATTCCAGAGCTTCTATGGATGATATCTGTGCAGCAGCCACTTGGGCTAAACCCCACGCTTTTATAATTCATTACAAATTGGATGTGGTCTCCAGAGGGATAGCTGCCTTCAGCTCAATGGTACTCAGGAACATTCTTCCATAAGGGCCGCCCAAGGATCACAAGGTAGCTGGGGATTCTGTCCTATCAGTGATTAATGGAAAGAAGATTAACAACATCAGATAAAGAAGTTATGTTTTACATTAATGTTCCATCTGTGTTGTTGATCTTCTTTCATTCATCACTTCCCACCCTCCTTCCCCTGCCAAAGGGTCCTGGCGGATACTTTGGGTCCAAGTGGTGTCTTAGGGTATTTGTGCAGAAATGGTCTCTGCTTTACTTATACAACATGGGCAAACTCGATCTGAGGTAACAGGGAGAAGGGCATTGTGGGTAGAAGCTTAGCTCGAGAGTTTTTGGCTGGCACGAGCTTGGTATTAGGCCGACTCAGTCCCAAGGGCTCAGAACCGAACCCATCAGTGATGAATGAAAGAAGATCAACAATACAGATGGAACGTTATGATAAGATATGACTTCTTTTTCTTATAAACTTACAAATTTGATAGAATTAAATATTTTTTGAAGTATAAGAAATCTGCAACTCAAATATCTGGCATTATTTAGTGACTTCTCAAAGATTTGCCAGAAAACCACAAACTTTATGAGAAACAGACCAAAAGTATGAACAAGAATCTAGAGAATCTGTGAAATGCTAGAGATTTAAGAGGTATAGGAGAAGGTACCCTCTCACTTAGATTAGGGGAACATTTGTCAATTGTGGGATGCTATATTTAGTATATACCAATTGTATACATTCATGTCTCTGAATTCAGAATATGAGGAGGCCTTAATACCGAGTTTATTCCCTTTGGATAGGGAATAGAATTTATTCAGTAGTGGAATGAGGACAGCACCAGTTTAATTTTTTTGATGCAATACATTCTAAAGTAATACTGTTGAAGTTATCCTACCTATTTGCTTCTGTTGTGAAAATCAGTTATCAGATGATGAAAAATGAAGTGTCATGGTTTATCTTATCTATTATCATTGTTAAATAATTACAAAAACTACTTAACTGATGAAACTTGCAAATTATATTTACATGAGATGGCATTTGGGGAAAGGCCTGTCAAAGTAGGTATCTGTCAATGTTGAGTTCTAAGCCAGTTATTACTCTCATTTTCACCAGAAAACTTCTTCAAGATTTCCAGGAGCTGCTAAATATTTACTACACAGACAATTTTGTTGTTCTAAAGAATAATCTAATGTCATATTGTAAGAGAATGCAAATGGAATTTAAAACTGCTTCAGCAGAATTGAACCTTAGAAGAAGCAGAATGGAAAGCAGAATGGAATGATTTGTGGGCCATACTGCGTGGTGGAGTGGTTTCTTTCATAATCAATAGCATATGGAATGGATGGCATTACACAGAATATGGTATACATTCTTCTTAATTACCTGCCAACCATGTCTGATACGTGATTATCACGATTTATCTTGGGGTGAGTGTACATCTGTTAATGTACTTTGCAGAACATACACATGTACAGCCTTAGAGCATGCACAGTGCATGTCTTGGATGCCCTAGACTACTAGAGGGTGGCAGAATTACACAAACTCAATTTATACAATGATATTATTTATAAAAATTAAGACATTTCTCCCTGGAGCAACGTCATTGTACAATAACAATCATCTACTCCTGAGTGTGGGTAACACAGGATTTACCCATGATTGGGTTCATTTACTCACTCAGGCTTCACCCTCATAATCAAACCACACCAATTGTGGGTAAACCCTACTGCAAAAATACTTGCTGTTGATTTAGCCCACTCCAGTGTAATCTAAAGGGCATGCAAGTAATGTGTTGTTGTGCATTGTGCATGCCTAATCACACATTCACACACACACGCTCACACACACACACATATATTTATATATATATTTATATATATATATATATATATATATATATATATGTATATATATATATATATATATATATATATATATATATATATGCATATATATATATATATATATATGTGTGTATTTATATATATATATATATATATATATATATATATATATCTATCTATATATATATATATATATATATGCACACACACACACACACACACACACACACACACACACACACACACACACACACATAACTATACATACGTAGACAGGCTTGCATACATATATACATACACACCATACACACACACACACACACACACATATATATATATATATATATATATATAGCTATATATATAATTATATATAAATTATACATTATTTACTAAATCACTTTTAATGAAGTATTTGCTAAAGGATTATTTCTATTAACTATGTATTTGATTAGCTGATGTTTAGAAAAACACTTGAGTTTGTTCTGTATAAAACCAGCATTATTGATTTTACTGCATTTTTTGAAGAAGTCCAAAGAGAGAAGTGGACGAAAGATTTCCATAGTAATAAAGATTTTATTGACCAAACTAAGTTAGCAGGAAAGCTGATTACAGTTTCTACAGCTGATTTAATTAGACAGACCCATATTTATATATATATCTATATATATATATATATATATATATATATATATATATATATATTGTGTGTGTGTGTGTATCTTTGTCTGTCTCTCTCTCTGTATGTATATATATATATATATATATATATATATATATATTTACATAAGTGTACTGGATTTAAACTAAACATTCACATATTGACATTCACAGAATGGACCATAAAATGTTGACTTTGCAAATGCTGACATACTGCTGCATATGTTCTGAGGAACATTTTCAGCACAAGCAAATATTCCATTTAAAAATATATAATATAATATAATATTGTTTTTTTAGGGGTGAAAGCCCTCCTGCACTCCACCATGTTGGGGACTGCAACTCCAATACCCCCTCCTAATTACATATACTAACTCTGAGATTGCACAGTGTTGGGGAAAGAACATATTTTGCTACCCTGACAGAATTATGCGATCTTGCACACCTATTGACTACTAAATTTTGTCCACTAAACAGGTGTCAACAAACTATCGAGTCAACTCATTTCAGTGGACCTATATATACATATATAGAGAGAGACTGGCTCAAGGACAGAACCCACATGGTTAGAATTGCTGGAGCCATGTCAGACTCCAAACCAGTTACAAGTGGTGTCCCACAAGGTTCAGTCCTGGGACCTCTCTTGTTCGGTATATATTTCTCGGCCAACATGGAAGGACTGTGGCTGACCAAGTTCGCAGATGACTGCAAACTGGGCACCATAATCGACTCTCCAGCCGACACAACCATCCTACAAAAGGGCCTCATAGAAACAGACAACTGGTGCCAGAGCCATGGCCTCAAGCTAAACGCCAAAAAGTGTATAGTCATCCACTTCGGCAAAAACAAAGTGCCCACAAATTACCACATAGATGGTACTCCATTAAGTACGGAAGAAGTAATTAGGGACCTGGGGACCCAAGTTGATAGCAATCTCTCATTCCACAACCACGTGGCCAAAGTGGTTAAAAAATCATTTTATATAGCCCACCTAATCATGAAGGGATTCACATCTAGATCAGGGGAGGTCATCGTGCCTCTTTACTCATCCCTCATCAGGCCCATAATTGAGTACAATGCCCCTTTTGGGATGTACCTTACCAGACACCTGCAGCAACTGGAAAGACCCCAAAAGTACCTCACCAAGAGGATCAAAGGGCTCAAACAGATGCCATATGCTGCCCGGTTAAAGAAACTCCAGCTCTACTCAGTGGCATACTGCCTGCTCAGAGGCGATCTGTGCCTGACGTATAAAGCCATGTCCAACCCGGAATTAATGGACATGCTGCACCTCAGAAAATCCAAATCCCATCGAGCTATGCGCTCGAGAGACTTGAACCTCAGCACTGAAATAAATAGGACATGCTGGAGGGACAGATTCATAACCCAGAGGCTCCCTTCACTCTGGAATAAAATCCCAGTCCAGGTTAGGCAGAGTCCCTCATTGACTCTCTTCAAGAGGAATCTTGATGAGTGGATGGGAGATTGTAGATTTACTCCGGGTATCACTTCTGTGTCACTGTTAGACAGATGCACAGTATACTAACCTCGAAAAAGGGCATAGCAAAATTCATTTTAAAATGGGTGGCGAAAGCCAAACACACACTGGCTAGGCTTGTAAATGCCCTAGGGCAGATAGCCTAGTATGAACCTATGAACCTATGAGAGACAGAAAGAAAGAAAGAGAGATTACTGAAAGATTCTTTTATTCCTTTATTCTGATAATTGCTGATTATTGCAGTGTTTTTTTTTAATATTAAAGTTGTGATGTGTGACATTTGGGAGAAGGTAAGAGCCTTTTCACCAACATGCTTCAGCCTTAGTGCTGTAACGTCAAAATAGGGGATTGTGGTGTGGCACAGCTCTCCACTAGGTGGTGCAGGTGGACATACAAAAGAATAGGCTTTGTTTGCACTGTTTGATGCTTTGGTTTATTTTGTGATCCTTTGTTTTGCATTCCTCAGTATCAACTTCCTCCAGGCCTAGATGTGACTCATGCAGTAATGGGCATTCTGCAACTCAGACAAAGGAGGCCACCCATTTGCACATATTAGTGCTGTATTGTCTTTGCTGCATATAGCTGTTTTATGATATGTAGTCCATCATTGTTGTGCTGTCTGTCTAGCATGGTAGTAGGGTCTTTATATTACCACATGGCTGTGAGTAGATTCCTGGGTGCATATTTACCACACCATATTGAGTTTTATTTTGTATATTTAGATCATATCCCTATAATAGTTCCATATGTTTTTACAATGGCTTGCCTACATTATAGTCACATACTTTCTGGGGTGCATGTGATATCTGGTAGATGTCTTTTGTTTTGCATTTAATGTTTTGAACCTTCACTATGTTGAGATGCTTGCATGTGCATTACAATTCATTTTTATTCTTTTTTTTCTTTGATAGATGCTGAATTTCAGTTGAGCACTTGTTTGAATGATCACATTGTTGTGGTGGCCATCTTTGTTCATACAAATGTCATTGCATGCCTTACTTTATCCTACTTTGCGGCATAGTGTTCTGCCTAAACATTGCTTATTGGTCCATGGTCTTATGGAATATATGTGTGCTGTTCTTTTCATAGGTGGGGGCACATCTCCCTCACGCCCTGTCTCTCTCTCTCTCTCACACTCACACACACTTACAAACACACACACACACACACACACACACACACACACACACACACACACACACACACACACACACACACACACACACACATGCATACCTCCTGTCTTATGCAATGTGTTTCCCCATTCTGGTAACACCAGTTCCATAATTTATGGAGAAAATGCATGCTAGTGGTTTTTGCTGTTGTACTGTGTGTGGATTCTTGCTTTTTGGCCTCCTTCTGTGGTATCTGGTATTCTGTTTTCTTTTTATTTCCTGGTGCACAATAGGGCTGTAGTATTTAAAGTTTTACATGCGCTGTTCTGTTTGAATCACATATGTTTCTGACAGCATGCTAAAATACTTAAGATGCTCCTTGGTATGTAGTCAGCCCTCCTTATTGCTAGCACTGCTCTGTATATTACACATGTAATAAATTGAGGATGAGCACATACAAAGAAGAGCTCTGCAGTTTAACATCAATACAGTATTGGACCCTAGAAGGAAACTTTAGTCTCCTTATGAAGAAGTTTAATACAATCCACAAGATGCTAATACAGGTTAAGCGCTTTCATCCGTTTTACATACAGACTTCTTCAGAACCAAAGTATTCTTCATTAACTTTCATTATATAGGCATTTTGGCGCCAAATTCAAATATATTAAAATGCTGCCTTTAAAGAGACATTCATCAATTTTTATAATTAATTAAGCATAGTATATAGTTTATATATGCTTAAATATGTTTTAGAGATATTTATCATATAAATGTATTCGATTATAGTAGTACATATATGTTAAGGATTTTTGATGAATGTCTCTTTAAAGGCAGCATTTTAATATATTTGAATTTGGCGCCAAAACGCCTATATAATGAAAGTTAATGAAGAATACTTTGGTTCTGAAGAAGTCTGTATGTAAAACGGATGAAAGCGCTTAACCTGTATTAGCATCTTGTGGATTGTATTAATAAACGTGGTTTGAACTGTTTGAGCTGCACCGTATCCTTCATTCTGTACAAGGAATTCGAATTAGCAGTTGGTTATACTGTTATCTGGTTTTCTTATGAAGAAGTGCTTGCATGGCATATTACTCAACCATATTATAAGGAAAGTCCAGTTTTTACAACATTTAGGATGACTGGCAGTACAGTTATTAAACCTGGCTATAGTTAATTAGTGTATTATCCATGTACCACAGTCAATTTAATTCCATACTGGTCATTTATGCTGAGAAAAGCAGTCATTTGTCTTGCAGAAATCAGAAGAAGTTGAGGATTCGAGTGATGACAGCTCAGAAACTAGTGACGACAGTGATGATGATGATGATGATGATGACACAGATGATGAAAGTGATGAAGAAAGTGATATTGCTGCTGGAGAAGACAATGATGAACCATTATCATTAGAATGGCCAGATACCAGACGAAAACAAGCTACCTACCTGTTCCTTCTTCCAATCGTATTCCCTCTGTGGCTTACTGTGCCAGATGTCAGAAACCCAGTTAAGTTTCATGTTTTTAATTAGCAAAACTTCTAATGATTTTTACTGAGGAGTTAGAATCTTGTAGTGTTATCTCACTTTCAGGAATTATGGATAGTGCAAAGTCTATAGGTCTGTCATTATTATCATTAGGACAAGTACAAATTCTGCTCTACATAATTTATTTTATAAGAAAATTTGTGATCTAAATAGCATTAGTTATTTTTGTCCCAGTTCACCATTAGTGTACTACTTTATACAAGGCAAGTGACATTCATAGCTATAGAGATAAATCAAGTCTAATTGCAAAATTAGATTATGTCTTTTGGGAAAAAAACAGCTAATCTGCACTGGCCTTTGTAAATATTACATTGTTGGGAACATGGTGTCTACTTCCTGTTTTCAGATTGTTGAAAACCGATTTGTGGTACACTGAGCACACTGATTATACTTCAGAACTGGAGAAAAACTTGTTTTGCACATCTTTGATATCAGAGATATATATAACAACTGCACATTTTAGAGCTGGTATGTTCTGCCCTCATCCTAGTGCAAAACAGTGGCCACCAGTTAACAGTAGTGAGAAACAAAAATAGCTTTGAAAGTTGCAAAATAATTTACTGCATGTCCAATGGATGGACATGAATAATGCCTTATTTGGTTCTAGTAGTTTGTGTAAAAAGCTGGCAGTTGTTTGGTCTGTCTGAGAGCAGCTGTTGATACAGTTTTAGCATGAAAGATGGGTTTATCTTTCATGACACTCTCTGATAGTAGAATGCCAAATAAAGTGGTTTATACATTACATTTTGTAAATCTGAAATCCTTATGACAGAAGTATCCGCAACCAGAAAAGTGCTGTCCATTGTATCTTCTGGTTCAAAAGGATGTAAACTCATTCCATTGAAAATGGATATGCCTCCTTGGTGGTCTTAACCGAATAATTTGTTTTAGTAAGTCTTAACAGAAGATGTTTGTGCTGCTTGTCTGATGGTTCTTACTTAAGCAGAAATTCTAGAGACATGAACTTTAATTGCTGATTAAACCAAAGTTGAATCAAATAATCTTTGTATTAGACACTGTGAAGGATCCAGATCTTGTGACATTGTTCAAGGAAAAATGTCTTTCAAGTTTATGGTTTTGTTATATTAGGTCTTTCAGTTTCCTTTAAGATACAGTTTGTGAAGATAATGTTTTGTCCTGCTGTTGTGCCTGTAATTACTTGTGAAGAGTGATAGTCATGTGGAAGAGAAGTCAAGCTAATAAGTACAGAATATCCTTTTTACCTTGACCAGGAGGGAGCTATCAACATTAAACTGACCTTGCCCTGGTTTAAATATAGCAGTACCTTGTAAATTAGAGGAAAACAAGGGAAGGTCTATATTAAGCTCTGAATCCAGGGAAAAGTGAAAGCATTTGTCTTTCAGACTGTCTTATGAGCCATGCAGGAACAAAACAATTTTGACTTGATTGTCAAGGCATGTGATGACAAGGTCCACTTCTAGAAGACTCCCGAGTAAGGTACTGAAATTTATGGATTGAAATTCCATTCATGAACCAAGATTACATTCCTGCTCAAAACATCTGCTAACTTCATGTATAAACGTTGAATAAAAGATAGCAATATATGAACGTTGGTTTGTAGGTTCCATTCACAAATCCAGATTATCTCTTTGAAAATCAGGAAAACTGTGGTTTCACCTTGTTTGTTTATAAATTAGATTACTATAAAGTAGTACATCAAAGGCTTCCTGGTTGAAATTGCCCCAGGAGGCTCTGAAGGCTGTCAGGGCCATTTACAGTATTTTCATCTTCTTTAGGTTAATCATTTCTTTCAGGATGATGTGAAATAGCTCACCCTGTTGACAGTAGTAACCCTGGCCTGAAAGAATGTTCAAGTGGGCTTTCCATGCTTAATCTGGACAGCATGGTATTAGCCTGTGAATAGTTAAGGTAAAGTGATTTTTATGGACAGGACATTCATGTTTGTCCGCTATAGATATTCTTTCTTTATATACTTAAGGAAGTAGAGAGCTCAGAGTCATCATCCTGAAAGGTTTTGTATTTATGAAGTATAGATATGGGTCATGATTTTTTTTTTCAACCAGAAACAGTATCGAATAAAGTGTTTTGACCCCTTTGACAAGATGACACATTTTGTATTGTTTTGTTTATTAAAAGTTCAACCATCAATATGACACTTATTATTGCTACTTCTCAGCACTTAGTTCTCCAGATCAAGTACTGGTCGGGATACCTTCTGTGTCAGATCTGCATAGTCCCCCTGTGTTCATAGCATATTTTAATCCTCTGCTTTCCTCCCACATTTCAAAGACATGCTGTATATGCATTGATGGCCTTCTTATTGCTTATAGATGTATTTGCAGTGGGGGTTTGAATATATTTGCTTTTGGAAGTCTTAACAAATGTTTGTTGTGCTGTTGTGATTTATACGATAGTCTATTTACATTTACAACATCCTCGGATGCATGTGCCATTTTGAAATAGGTTGGTGCCCCATTTAGGATGAACAGCTGTGCTTTATGAACTCTGCGTGCTGGATCCTCCCATGATCTTTTGCAGCATTCATAGTCAGAGTGTCTGTGGAGTAAGTTGATCTTAAGGATTCTGAACAAATTTTATTCCATGGATTTGAGTGGTTTGTAAAGCTGTTTGTGTGTGGTTATAGTTTTCATTTTCTTTTTTATACTTTGCAGAAAAGTGACTCTGAAAGTTACCTCCTAAACACTTGAATATTAGAGAAAGGAAGAGTAGAAAAGAAGGCAGCAGTCCTCTGAAAAAAATTTGCTTGTATGTTCCTTTTCCTGGTGCACTGGAATTGCAATTGTTTACTTTTGCTGACAAAAACTGCTGAAAAGGTGTTAAGAACACTTTAAAATAGTATTTTAACTGTAGTAAAGATTTTTCTGGCACTAAGAAGTAGCAAGTGCATACATGTGTATAAATAAAGACATTTTTAACTTTCTTTTCTAAGTTAACGTGACATCATTCATTGAATAGCCAAATATGAAATTTTGTGTAACTGGAGCATTAACTAAATTAGATGTAATACCAACACTTTAAAACTCAGTTCTAAATCATACTATTCTTTTTAAACTATCTCTGAGATGTCAGCTGTTATTGATGCATGTACAGCATCGCATGCATATATTATGTATTATGTAAACTGCATTTTATTCCTGTGTAGCAACTAATTCTTCTATTACTTGGTGGCATTGCTGCTAGAAATAGACTGCAGATTATCCTGAATCTGCTCTAAAATATAATTTTGACTTAAACCCATATTAGATAAATTGTTAATGCAAGATAGTAAATGTGTACCCAGAAACACTCTGAGATAGAAATCTTTGCCCATTTGGATTTAAGGCATTGGGTCTATGACTCTTAGGAGGAGAAAGTACTGAAGAACCTGAAGAAATTATTATGTTTGGTTTGGAAGGTGGGGAGGAGATTTCTCTAGAAAGGAGGTTTTTAAATGCAATGCCAACTGTATTTCTCCTGAAAGTGAAACACCCTTGAATCCATCGCAATCTGTTGACAAATGAGAATGTATAAAAGCCAGCTGGTGGGATAGATTATGAGAGATTGGGGCAGAGGTGGAGGAGGGTAGAATGATGGCATAGCCATTATGTAAATGTAAATTGTCCCTTATTAGGACGAGACCCTTGTTTATGATTTATCTCCTCCTGCCTTCTCTTATTGATTCCTTGTATGGCTTGAGAACACAGGGATTGCTTATTCTGCTTCTTAGACTAGAAAGATGATTAGGGAGATTTATAAGGAGGAGGCGTAAGATAACTTAGAAGCTCTCTAGATTATGTTCTCTGTGTCACAAACTTGTTTGAGGGCCAGAGAAGTAGATGAGCCCCTTAAACCTCCATATTCAAAGCTGAATTAGAAATTTCAGACTTTACTTCATCAAAAAAGCTTTAGTTATGTCTCAGGGTATACTTCTTCAAAACAGAACCAGAAACTGAGATCCAAGATACAGTATCTACACAATCATACACATTATATAAAACATATTTAGATACTTCAGACATGTAAGAAATAATGAAATTTAGGTAAGCACTGCCTTTGAGTGGAAGAATGGTAGGTACATTTTTCAAATTGTCTATACAAAAAAGCAGAAACCTCCCCTTATGGGAGAGATTCTTCAGAATTCCATATGTTGAAGTGGAAGAAGAAAAAAAATCTCTTACCAAGTTCATTCTAAGTGTTCTCCTCAGTGTCTGCAGGGGAAGGGTTGGATAATCCCTAGTAGATGTTACCTGCTGGCACAGGTATAGGATCAGACCTACATTTTGAAGAGAAAAGTTGATAGTTTGACATATATTGTACAGCCCACTTGATTCACTGGGAACAGAAGTGTGTGAATAAGAGTTGTTACAGGCAGCATTATCCAGATCCAGAAAAACACCAGCGCAGGAGCCCAAAGGTGAGATTTGCGGAAGATTCCTTTATTCCATATACAACATACGTTCTGGTACCTCGGCAATTCGCCTTCTTGGAACATTTTACCATCAGAATACATCTTCCTTTTAAATGCTTATCAATTAATTAAATGTTCCAAGAAGGCAAATTGCCGAGGTACCAGAACGTATGTTGTATATGGAATAAAGGAATCTTCCGCAAATCTCACTTTTGGGCTCCTGCTCTGGTGTTTTTCTGGATTGTGGTTTTGTTACTGTGCTTGTTTTTTCTAGCATTATCCAGATCCCTGTTGGCTTGGCACTAGAGGAGGAAATAGCATAGAATGAGGCATATCTAGTTGTAGCATATCATCATATCCCCTAAATTTAGGGAGAACATTCATCTGTTCCCACAAAAATTCTTTGTTCATTCTGGCAACACTGAGAAGGAGGAAATTCCTCCAGCAGAGGTAGTGAGGACCAGTTTTCACCAGTACCAGAGTCTTGGGCTTATGGATCAGTACGTGAAGAAGCCCCACCTCTGTCTATGTCAGAATTATCTGCCATGTCATCCTCAGGAATATTTTGACTGATCTGAATCACAGGTACTATGTAATGTATACCAGAACTGACTGTAACAATTTTTTAGACAAGGTAAGAAAATCATCTTTTCTTATTGACACCATATCATCAAGTAAACAATGATTAACCTTTTGATTTTTCTTTGCAGGCATTTTTAATGACAAACCCGGAGAAGGAATATCTGCACCATCAAAATGTTTCTTCCCCTGGAAATATTCAGCAGCATTCCCCAGTGAATTGCCATGCCCCAGAAAAGATAATTCTCCCATGTCCATCTTGGACAATAGACTAGCCTAACATGAAAAGTCTGAGTCCAAGTTGGTGACTGAAAGGGCTTCACCAGAGGAAGCCAGAGAGGTAAGTGAGTGGTCTGAGGAATAACTACTGACCACTGTCGGCTGAGGTAAAGACTGAGCCTATGTAACCTGCAATGGCTTCCTGATAAGCTGTTTGTTCTTTTTAGGAACTGTTGAAGTCAAACCAGCAGGAGTGGGGTAAGGATCCATGCTGTGACCAAGGAGGCTGCTTCGTGTCATTTGGAAGGTTAGTTGTCAAGTAGTTTGCAAAAATAACACACTTACACTTTCACACACAATAAATGCCCCCAAAACACCATAATATACACACAGCACATGAAAAGCCTGTCAGAAACCCCTTTAGAAGAAAATAAGTCTGACAGCAAGCAATGGGAGGCCAGTTGTCAGAGCACGAACACAAACATTACTTCATTCGACAAATTCTTTTCCACTTATAACACTTTAGTTTTAAAAGACTAAAGTAAGCATAAGCAGCATACTTGTCAAGAAAATAAGTCCTTAAAATAAAATAGCCAAAGTTAAAAAAACAAGTGGTCACAGAAAACTTCTGATACTGAAGAAACACCATGTTTCTTAAAAGGCTAGAGACATTAAAGTAAATTAATGGAAAAAAATGGACTCATTTAATGCACTCAGTGTGATGAGGCCACAAACAAACAGTTTTTAGTAGAAAGACATACATATTGATGGTAATAATAAATAATCATGTTTCCAAATGTTTATGCATGTATATAACTTAAAAATGGACATGCTAATAATGGACTTGAGAGAGACACAATGCAACATTGTAAGGAAAGGGAGTAAATGTGATATTAATGTTGATAACATACCAAGTTGAGGTAATAGTTAACAAGGACAGTGAATACACTAGGGGCCATTTGCATACAGTAGGTTATTGAATATGACATGTATATATAGGGAATGCATGTGTGATAACTGACAGTATTGCTGTATTCTCCACTCCATCCTATATTGTATGTGTAATGCCAATACACTTATAGAATGTTACCATTGGGTGGACTTGAACAGCAAGCTGTGTAAGCCCACCAACTACAAACCTGTGTATGAATCATAGTGGAAGTCTTAACAAAGCTGTGAGACTCCACCTGTGTGAAGTCATTACATCATATGATCATACTGCAATTTGTATGAGATAAAATATCTGAGGGACATTTCTCCCACTGTAATTGTATACATTATAGTACCTGAGAATGTCATTCATGCGTAACATCATTAGGCCATGCAGTGCTTACAGTCAACTAATGTGGGGTTTGAACACCTGACTATGTGATGACAGAAATTACATGATATTTGGAAGAATGAATGCAACACTGAGCACTGGTTCTACAAGTAGGAGATATTTTTTTCTTCGAAGCTGTGACATCATTTTACTGCTGCAAGGAAGAAGTCTGTCTATCATTTCTTCAAAATACTGTTGCAATATGTGTGTTTCCCACACAACATTCTCTTGTGCTTGGTATACCCAGACACACATGATGTGTAATAAAATCATTGTGATGGGAGAATGGCAATCAGACACAATGGGTTGATAATCAAAGATTTGAACACATGTTTTACTATGGCACTAGCATACAGAGCATATCTCATGTTCTCGTGCCACAGGAAAAACATGAGTAGTTCTTATAGGAAAGCAAATGACATCCCATAGCATCACCATTATAAATTAAAGCATTTCTGTCTGAAAAAGGAGCAGAAATCATTGTAATAGGAATCACCATCCATATGTGTACACAGCAGATAGCTGGCTGACAACATTGTTACCTACTTGCATATTCACAGACATATGGACACAAGTGAGTCTAAGGAGTAATGGCTGAATTTGAACAGAGTGTCTAAGACCACAAGGTATAGAACACTGCCTGAATCACATGTGCCATACAAGATGGTCCTTTACAATTATGCCAGTGCACATTTGAATGGATAACATCACCATTTTTTCATATATTGATCTTCTAAACTGTGTAATGTGGTTGAAGTGCAGATTAAGACTACAAAGCAATGTGTATTAGAACCCCTCCCTACACAGCAAAATAGACAAACACCCACAGACAGTAGTCAATCATTGGTGGATTCAAACTTCCTTCCTCTGTACTTACACAGTCTAGGAAGAACAGTATCAACAACCAGGGCCTCAGGGTAACTCATATGTGTTCACTTTTGATAGCACAATGTAAGCATGTGTTTGCAAAATTGTTCATTGTCTGGGGTAATACAAATCTACAAAGTTATCCTCTGACAGGGAAAATATATCACCTTTGCCTTATCAGTTAGTTTTAGGTTTGTGTTGAGGTTTACTGTGGCAAGGGTGCAGGTTTTAAATCCTTTAGGGTGGGTTGTCATAATGGTTAAGGTCTTTACCTCACAGCTACAAGAAACATGGCTTGATTCTGACTTCTGGTTATTGGCTAGGTTTGTAATAGTTTGCAAACTGATAGCCTAGTATCTACCTATGAACCTAAGTGGAAATATACATAAGGGACGTTGTCACAGACACAATTGTACATGACAATACACACACTGACATTAGTTGCATGATGCTGGATTTGAACCCCATACCAATCTATTTACACAATCTACACAACACAGAATAAGCCACAAGCAACACAGGAGAAATCTGAGTTGCAGGGGCACTGTATGCAGTTTTGACATGCTGACATCTTTAATGGGATGGACAGAAGATTTTTTTTGGCAAAAGTGGGATAAGGGAATTGGGCATCCTCTCCCATGTTATAATCTTCCACTGACTGGAAGTTTATACAGCACATCTATTCAGAAAGTCATACATAGCTGACACTGAAGTCACTAACACAAGGTCCCTGCTGTGAGATTTGAACCCTATACCTATCTAGGTTAGATAGTTTAGAGAACAAAGTATTAGCTGCAAGTGCCACAGGACAAGTCTGATCCTTAAGGGAAGAGAGTGCACTTTTAACAAGATGACCTCATCACTGTGTTACAAATGAGAAGATTGTGTTAAAAGTGGGATAAACTGCAGATGGAGCTGTGTCCAAAGTTAAAGTTATTTTCTGAGCTGAAGTAGATGCATCACACCTGTTGTTGAAACTTTACTTCCCTAACTGGAAGATATGGAAGTGGATATAGAACATCTGTTGTCAAAGTTTTACTTCCATAACACTAAAACCACACAGACACCCAGGTTCACCACTGTTTGATCTGAACCACCTACCTAACAATCTAGACAACACAGGATTAGCTGCAAGCTACACAGAAGAAGCCTGACTCATATGGGCAAGAGAATGCATTTTTGAAAAGATGGTCTCATCACTGTGTTGCAGAGATGTTTATGGCAAAACTGGGATAAGAGGATGGTGGAATACTCACACATGTTACACTTTTCCCTTGACTTGAAGTTGATGCAACATGCCTATTCAGGAAATTATATGCACCTGATATTGCAGCCATACACACAGGTTACCCATGCTGAGAGTTAAACCTCCTACCTATCTAGTTACACAATCTAGAGAGCACAGTATTAATTACAAGTGCCACATGAGAAGTCTGACTCCTAAGGGTTGAGGTTATTCTTTTGACTGGATGAACTTAGTGTGTTGAAAAAGGATATTTCTGTCAAAAGTCAGATAGTGTGTAGAAGGGGCTGTGCCCAAAGTTAAATGTATTCTCCTCAGTAGAAGTGGACACAGTACATTCAACATTGAGGCTTTAACCTCTTATGTATCTAATTATACAATCTAGAGAGCACATTATTGGTCAAAAGTCCCATGGAGAAGTCTGAATTTAATTATGTGAAAAAGCACATTTATAATTAGTACAATTTCACTGTTTGGAACAGCTGTTAGTATACATCACAGGTTTTTGGACCAATGCATGTGTGTGGACAGACCAGCATAACAGCACTGTGCCCATCCCATGTAATGACATACTTTTCTGCTAACATTTATGTACTGTCCTTCATATACATTGCATTACTATGAGGGACATGTACCTGTTTCACAGTATGGGATGCCAATGACAATCACACTTGTAAACCAATGGATTATCAATAAAGCATTCCTGAGACTTCATTCCACTGCATGAACATAGTAAAACGTAGTGTCACTGTCACTTGGCTTATGTCATACTTGCACAATGAGCATTGACAATACAAACAGACACTTCCTAAATATGACAGTGCACTGCAGAATAACAGTGACAGATTATAGGAAAATAGGTTATCCAACATTGTAACACAGTTGCAAGTTTAACCATTGGAGAACAGAGATACATTAACATACTGACTTAATTGAGTAAACATCACTATGAAATCCAGATACCTTGGTTTCAAAATGCCAATAACACCTACAGATGTTGTACAACCTACTCACATAATTCTTTGTTGTAAGAGCAGTGATGGCAATCTCATATATGCTGCTTATGACAAAGTATTAGCACATGCATAATCATATCTTGAGGTGTTGAACTTAGAATGGGAATTAGCAGTAGTTTGTGGTGCTTTGTGCTGACATTCCCACAAATCAGCAGTATACACACAACCATGTCTGAATCTGAAGGAATACAAAACAGATATGTGTTATGGTCATGTTTCAGGCGTCATGATTTACTCATTTGTCATGACAGTTCCTTCTGCACTGGTATCTTTCTCCTTACAACCGGTATCTGCTGATCTAATGATGCTGGAGGCATACCAGTGTAGAAGGAATGAACAGCATTTTTTCTGTCTCTACCACTTCCAATCAGGAAGATAGACTCTCCAGTGAAACACCTTTCACATAGTTGGTTAATTTGTCATCTAAGGACTTAACAGAAGCACAGTGTTTGCTCCTACAGAAGGAACTTTCTTTTATCCCTGCCACAGGTATGCTTTTGACTGACATTATATTAGACATAAAACTTTTTGCAAGGAATGTCATGTTAAAAACTTTATATCCAAAACAGACTGAGGGTTGTATTTATAAAAAAACAAACAAAAAAACAAGCAGCTTTGTGCCTGTATTTGATTCAGCTCTAGATATTTTTTTGTCAAATGTGTGAGAATGATGTTAGGAAAGCTTTTATTAATGGACCTCCATGAGGAAAGTTTTGTAATTTAAAGAAGTCAGAATGGGAAGCTTTGTTTGAACTACAGACAGATGAAACTGTTGTGTTCTGCCCTGCTGACAAGGGTGGATCTTTAGTTGTTTTAGATAGAAATTTTTATTTAGAATTAATGCAGGAAATGCTTGATGACAATAATGTGTATGAAGTAATTGCTGTACAAAGAGTTTATGAACAGATTAATGATGTATATAAAGTGTTAAGGGACTATTTAGCAGCATGTATGATTACGTTAAAATTAATTAGTTTAAAATGAATATGCCCATTCTGCCTATGTTGAATGGTTTACCCAAGTTATATAAAGATCAGAACAGATCCCCAATGCAGCCCATTGTGTTGGGAAGGGGATGGGTAACTGAGTCACTCTCCATCTATGTTGAAAAAGACCTGAGGGGATTTGTAGACTCATCTGCAACCATTCTTAAAGGCACTAAACAGTTTCTAAGGGATTTATATACATGTATTGATGAATGTGATAATACAGAAAATATATATTTTTTAACCCTAGATGTACAGTCACTTTTTATGTGTATACCAAATGACATGGGATTAATTTTTTTACAGACTCTTTTGAAGGAGTGAAGTAATTTCAGTAATATGAAAATAGTTTTGATATCTTCCCTGATTAACTTGATTTTGGGGCATAATGTGTTTTTGTTTAATGGGACTTACTATTGGCAGAAGCAGAGTGTTGCCATGGGCACACCCTGCACAAATAGTTATGTACATTTAATAATGTCCCACTGGGAAGATACTTATGTTTTAAGAGTTAATTGATTTTCTAAGCATATAAAATTTTTAAAGAGATTTGTGGATGATATTTTTTTGTTATGGACAGGAAGAAGTCATTCCAGAGTTTGTCGACTATTTACACAGTACAACATCTTTCTTGAGGTTTACTTTCAAAAGTTCTAGGTTTGTCATGGAGTTTTTTGGATGTAGAAGTATATAGAATGGAGGACAATACCATTGCTACCAGACTTTATAGGAAACCCTGTCGTATGAATACTACACTGAGGATAGATAGTATGTCTCCTTCGAGGATTTTTAAGACTGTGTTAAAAGGTCAGAACATGAGGGTGTCTAGATTAAATAGCAAGGATAGTATGTTTGAATTAAATTTGAATGTCCTTGCACAAGAATTTAAAGACAGGGGATATAGGAATCATGAAGTAGATAGTATGATCAGAGATGTGAAAACATCCAGGAGGGGATCAGCTTGACCGTATTTCTCTAAAACTGATATTGTTATTGGCAATAGGCAAGCCAATGAAAGTAATGATACCACAAGAGCACGTTTTTTGATGCATTATATTAATAATGTTGATATTTTATGTAATATAGTTTAGAAGACTTGGCCTGTTCTGCTATCAGATACACAAATTGGGAATATCATAGGACAACATCCACATTTTGTTTTTAAAAACAAAAAAAACTCTAAAGAGACTGTTATATTATAGAAATTGACATAATGTGGGGCAACAAGGACAAAAAGGGACAGTGCCATGTGGTAGTTGTAATTTTTGCCTATACATAGACAAGACTATGAGTCATATACACTTTGTTATGAATTATGGGTTTGAATTTAAGGCAAGAGCAGATTGTTCTACTCCAAATGTAGTTTATATAGCATGCTGTGAAGCCTGCACTTGTTTCTATATAGGAAAAAGAAATAGGATGCTCAATGAAAGAATTAGAGAACATGTTTTGGCTATAAGAAACAGAGATTCAAGGAATGTCCTAGCCAGACACATACAGGATGAAGGCAATTCACATAAGTATAAGTTCAGGGTAATAGAGTGTTTAAGCTTTGGCAAATGACTTGGAGACATTAAGAATATTATAAAACTACATGAAACAGAATGGATAATCAGATAGATTTCAGGCTGATAGACATCCAGGGTTAAATGGCTATGTCCCTTTAAAGCCAGTTCTTAAAGCTCATAATCTATTTAAATAAAGTCAGCAGCTGTTAGTCATGTGATATATTTTATTTTTGTATGGCTATATATATTTTTTTAAATATTGTTCTTTTTATTGGTCTGAAGAACTGCTCAGTTGGGCATGAAAGCACTCACCAGATGAATTAAAGTATTTTTATTCCCTTTCTTGCTGTTGTGGCTGGTGTTTCTGAAGAATATTGGTCTTTGCTGCTTTATATTATGTTGCTCTTAGGCCCTCTCCACAGTAGAATTTTTTTGCTGTTTGTGGACAGCTCACATGTTGTTAGCAATACTGGGAATATTTGATTTTCAAACAGCAAGACAATGGTATCACAAAATGTATGTAAATATGTATTCAGACCCCCTTAAAATGATCAGTTCACAGGATTTTAACCCTGTATCAGCTGTGTTATTTCTTTAAGATCACTGTACTTACACCTTGTGTAACAGAAAGAGTTACCTGACAGGTACAGTTTCTTCACTGAGTTCTAGCTAGATTACTGATGGCCATACATCTGTACCAAGTCTGCTTGCACTACAGAAGGCAGCCTAAATTAAATGTTTCACTTTTTTTCCTTAGGCAGTGAACTGTAGTTCACTACTGGGGACTGCTGCCAGTCCAGAGTGAACAATGCCAAATGGTTGGCAAATGATAATGAGAAAAGAAAAAAAGAAGGCAACTGAAACAGAGAAAACATTATGAAACAAGTAGCTAAAATGTATAGTTCTGATATTTCCTCAACTTGGTTGTTTTTCAACATGAATACATACTTATTAAACACCACTATGTTCACACAAATATAACCATTTGTGGATTGAAACCCTAGGATACCAGGTCATTCATAAGATACAGTTCAGATTATTATCACTTTATACTACACATAGTATACTGTGAAGATAAAAAAGAGGTTATCTATATTCAGTATCTGACATAGTATTATTTGACATTACAGATGCAACAGAAAAATATCTTGACCTTGGACCTGCATAATTTGCAGTTAGATGTATAAATGGCTGTGATACTAGAAGCTAATTTTCTTTACACAATCTAAAATAAAAAAATGAACACTCCACCTCTTTGCTTCTCTTTATTTTATGAACATCATTTCCAAATCTATGCTTCTCTAACAAGACTGCTATGTGTTTTGCCTTGCAGTTGATATATATTTCAATGAGTAACCTACTTTCTTAAAATTGCAGATGCAGTTGTATTGGCAGGCAGAAACTGTTGTTATAAACAATTTGTGCCAATGTTAGGAATGTTCCTCTCCTATGTCATTCAATGGTAGTCACAGCATTTCTGATAAGTCCCTTCTCCCTGACACACCCTGATTGATACTGCAGTCAGAGTAATCATTCATACTTGCAAGCACATAGCAGGTAACACTTTTCAGTGCTCATTCTTGTGGAGGTAGGGTGTGTGCTTGCAGTTGTGTAGATCCTTACACCATGTTTACATTCCCTGAATTTAGGGCAGATTTTGGAATTCATGAATGCTAATAATTTCACACATCATTTGCATATTCATAGTGCTGACAGGGCTAAATATGCACTATATCAAGGTAATTTTGTAGGCAATGATATTGTGGTAGGGAAGATTGTTTATCTGGAGAGCTGATTCTGACATGGAGGGTAACACTAGTGTGTAGACTGCAGAACTTTCAAGTAAGCAATACAATTCAATAATTCACACTAACTTCTTTGATGTTAAGCTTGCCCTAATGTATTCTCTCCACCAACGCACTGTGCATTGATGATGTCGGTGCACTAGCCTTTGCACATTTTTAAAGTAGTTGTGGTTTATATATATATATATATATATATATATATATATATATATATATATATATATATGTGTGTGTGTGTGTGTGTGTGTGTATGGGAAAGTGAAATGCTTGATAAACATTATTGTACAAAGTCCATAGGTGAATATGGTAGATATCACAGTTATACAGCATTATTGACATTACTCTACACAGGACAGGTGTCTCGTCTTAAGGACATACAACGGGTCTATATTAGAAGCACAAAACTGCTTTTGAGTGAACACATAAAGAGCTATACATATTCATCGAAGTGGATTTAAGCGATTCGATGAATATGTCACAGGGCAAGGAGGTAGTCGACCAACTACATGGAGTTGCCCTTTCCTTTGCTATAGTGCAATCTCGGAGTTGGTATATTTAGTTAGGGGGTGTGGGGGGCACAGCCCTCATATTGGGGGTTGGGAGTCAAAGCCCCCACCTGATAATGTTTTTTAATTTTTATTTTTTCTGAACGGCCATGGGAATTATTTCACTAGGAAAAAATTCAATTATGTGGCAGTTCTCTATTTACAGGTTTCATGTATTAGGTGTCAACTTTTATGTAGTCGCACAAATGCACTTTCGTTGTTCTGATATAGACCCCATACAACTACTTGCATATAGCACTAAGCTGTTAGCTATTTTTTTTTCAAACAGATTCCACACTTACATTAGGCCTCAGATGAGGGCAGAAGATATTTACTAACTATGCTATATCCCTACTACCTAGTTTTGCTTAACAGTTATCTGGGTCATGCAGTCCAAACTATCAGGGTATAAAAACCCTTCTTCTAGGCAGAAGTCTGGCAACAGCAGCTGCAACTTTAATTAAAGCCTGTTGCACATACAGCTTTCTCATGGCAGTGGCTAACATTTTTTTTCTAAGTGTAATTGTGGCTGTAAGAAAAAGAGTTTTGGATTTCATGGCAAATGGCTACACTGAGTGGACACAATTGCTTTATAGCTTTATGAACTTTGGCTGTTCTTTCATTAGCATATTCTGCCATTTACTTTTGGCAGCTCTACAGTAAGTGTAGAGCTGTTTAATGAATATGAAATGGCACACTATTATATGTAGAATGCCATGTAAATGATAGTTGCACTTAATGTGGCTGTTAATGAATCTGGCCCATAGAAAATACTTCTTTTTTTTAAACACAAACAATAATGTACATTTAAACAATAAACCTTCCATCTGCTGTGATAAAAAAAATGTTTTATTCCCTTGTGCAGTTGGAAAAATGAGATAAATCAGTTTCACTACCACAGCAGTGGGAATGCTGGACATCAAAAAATTGGCATGTTACCCAACAATTATGCAGTCACCTATGCCTTCTGTTTTCCTGGTCAGTAAGCCAAACCACTTTATTTTCTCCAGATGTGCATTCTACGGAAAAACACATGACTGTAACACCTAAGTAGGATGAATGAAAAAGTGACACAACCACCTTTGCAGCATTAAGATAACATAAACACAGTTTCAACAAATAACTCACCATAAAACTTGTGCAGGAACATTTCACTTTGATTCCACTCCACAGGCTTCCAGGTAGAAATTTAATATTTGCAACCAAGTAGTAGAGAGCTCTAAAATGCAGTACTGGTGTTTTCCTAAGTATGCCTTTCAGTTTTTTGCTCAATAATTCTGGGCAAAACCAAAAGTAGTTTTATGTACTTGAAGTATTGCAGGGATGGGAATCTATAGATGTAGGCATGACTAGTTGGATTTACACACATTAATGAGCTGATGTCATATGGTAATCATCCCTAAATGACTGATACATGGATTTCTGTTTGGAGTCATGAATACATCAGTATACATTACAAATAAGTACACTCAGGCCTTCTCCAAGCACAATTAACAAACAACTGCAAGGACCCCTAAGTCTCTGCCACAACAAATTAGACATATTTCAAACTGAATTGCTTAATGTAATTACTACATCTACACAATAAATACAAATGCACATACTTTATTATGCACTAGAAAACAGAACAACATATACACAAAATTAACGTGCTGTATTTGCCTAGTGGTAATGCACAAAAGTTTATTTGTTCAAATGTAATAAACATGTACATTTCATTTTACTCTTTAATGTACTAATTTCATGTAATCAGGCAAATTTTGCACTGTCTAAAACTATAACATTTTCTTGTCTGCATGAAATGTTTTAATATATTGCTTTTTGTATACTTGGTTTGGGTTATGGCTCAAAAGGGACTATAGACCAGCCCACATCCCTTACATGGTTAAATTGAATAAATATAAAACTACTTCTCTTGCTTAAAAAACTCTGAATCACATTATACTTTTACTAACTGTTGTGTAAGCTGTATGATTTTATACTAACCAACATATATCCCAAATAAATTAATATAAGTATCTGCTGCTATGTAAACAAACACAGTTTCTCTGCTCAAGTAATCCACCCATTTTCTAACCCTTTGCTGTTACAGAGACCATCCCTACCCAGTTGTCCAATCTTCTTCTCAAAAATATCAGATTGTTACCACCTTTACATTTTCTACTCATTCATAATTATTTTAAATCCTTAATATTCACAAAAATACTAACCTGTTTTTATTTTATCGTAGCAAATATGTCATATTTGCATTATGTATAAGTATGTGTTTGCTTTCCTTTTTGCTGCCATAATTCTATAAATGATGCACTGAAAGACTGTGTTTAATGAAGCCATTTTAAAAATACTGACATGCATTTTTCATCTTGGCAAATGTCTTATGTATAACTAGCTACATACATTTTGTAACAAAGACCCAAAATTAGGGAACATTTTTTAAAATTACTTTGAGTTACTTAAAATGTTAATATAACAAAGAGATTTTGAATCAACATACATTTTCTGAACAATAGAAAAGGTATGAAACATGAAAGTCTGATATTAGCCAACTGTAATCCCCAGTAACTGACCAAAAAATTATACATTTATCATAAAATTGGAAAAATACGAGACAAAATCAGGAATGTTCTTTAAAATCACTGACAGATGAGAGGTATGATGAGAAGGTGGAATGCAACTTACATATTTTATGTGGTGTTGGAGTCTTTCTGTAAAAATGTTTGCAACCAGTGGCTGAGGCCATCTCAGCACCAGCAGAATTGGTGCATTTTCACTTTCATGGTGTGACAGCTTAAATAATGAACAACCAAGGCAGGAGGACATTTTAATCTGAAGGCTTTGTTCATAGGTCCATAGGTTCATAGGTAGGTACTAGGCTATTGGCCCTAGGGCCTATATAAGCCTAACCAAATGGCACCCTGGCTTTTGCCACCCAAGAAAATTATTTTCCTGTGCCCCTGTCAAGCAGAGCCACAGATGTGATCCCCGAGGAGAATTTCCTATCTCCCATCCAATCATCAAGATTTTTCTTGAAGAGTGCTAATGAGGAACTTTGTTTGATATAGATAGGTAGTTTGTTCCAGAGTATGGGAAGTCTCTGGGACAGAAATCTATCCCTCCAGCATGTTCTGTTTATTGTGGAGACAAGGTTTAGGTCCCTAGAGCATGTATCTTGGAGGGATTGGGATTTCTTTAAGTGGAGCATGTCCCACAGCTCTGAGTTTGACATAGCTTTGTATGTTAGGCAGAGATCACCTCTGAGTAGGCGATATGCAACAGAGTAAAGCTGGAGTTTTTTGAGACGGTCTGCATAGGGCATCTGTTTGAGGCCAGTAATCCTCTTCATGAGGTATTTCTGTGGCCTTTCCAGTTGTTGTAGATGTCTTATAAGGTACATACCAAAAGGGGCGTTGTACTCTATAATGGGTCTAATGAGTGATGAGTTGAGGGGAACAATGACCTCTTTTTTCCTGGATGAGAAACCTTTTGTGATGAGGTGTTCCACATAGAAGGATTTCCTGACTACTGTGGCGATGTGATTATCAAAGGAGAAACTACTGTCCACCTGTATCCCAAGGTCTCTTTTCACACTTTCAGTGTTAAGTAGACTATCACCTATGTGGTAGCATGGGTGCAGAGTTTTTCCAAAAGGGATGACAATGCACTTTTTGGCATTGAGCTTGAGGCCATGGCTTTGACACCAGGCATCTGTCTCAGTGAGGCCCTTTTGTAGGATGTCTACATTGTTAGGAATTTTGATTATGGCTCCTAGTTTGCAGTCATCTGCGAACTTTGTTAGCCAAAGACCTTCTGTGTTAGCCTGTACTTCAGAGAAGTAGATACCAAACAAGAGAGGACCCAGGACTGAACCCTGTGGTATTCCACTTGTCACTAGTCTGAAGTTGGATTTAGAGTCTGCCACTTTCACAGTGTGGGTTCTATCAGTGAGCCAGTTGGCAACCCATCTTATGATATAGGGATTTATACCTAGTTTAGTGAGTTTATATATAATTCCAGAGTGGGGGATGGTGTCAAAAGCCTCAGCGAGATCTAGATAGGCTGTGTGAACCACCTTGCCCTCATCTACGGCTTTGGTGACTGCTTCAAAGAAGTCTATCAGGTTTAGGAGACATGATCTGCCTTTTACAAACCCGAACTGGGTAGGGTCCAGAGTTTGGAGATTGCCAATGTCATTGTTTATAAGTTCCATAATGATATGCTCCATAGCCTTGCAGACCAGGCTCATCAGGCTGATGGGACGGTAGTTCCCAGGGTCTGTGGTGGCTACCCCTTTGTGGAGTGGGATAACCAATGAGGAGCGCCATTCAGTGGGCACAAAGCCTGAGGTAAGGCTATGATTGAACATGGTACTTAGGTGGGGTGCCAGTTCATTCTGTAGTTCATGTGGAACGCAGTCTGAGATGTTGTCAGGTCCCATGGATGCTGTGTTCTTGGCTTTGGAGAGTGTGTTTTTTACCTGTGCAGCTGTGATTACAGAAACTTTGCATTTTTCTGGGATAGAGATGGGCCCTTTAGGGGGTGAGAGAGGGGTAAAGTTAGCACTGAACCTATCTGCCAGGATGTTGGCAATTTCAGTTGGTTCTGTATATTTAGTGCCATTGTGCTGTAACTCAGAGCAGATATGAGTTTTGCCATTGAGATTCTTGACATAGCTATAGAATGCTTTGTAGTTGTCTTTAGAATCAGTGGCAATTTTGTTTTCATAACTAGCTTTGGAGGATTTTATGAGGGATCTCAGCTTCTTACTCCAATCATGGGATTTTACTCTTTTTTGCAGCAATTTCTTTCTTCTGTTGTAGAGTTTGTTTATGGCAGGGGACCACCAGATTGCCTTCCTTTTTTTGGAGGATAGCATCTTGTTTCTGTTAGGGATTGCATGATCCATGCACGCGTGTAAGTGCGTATAAAGTGCATTTGTATAGGATTCAGCAGTCGTACCTCTATTGTCCATCAGCATGGGTGTCGTGAAGTTTGCCACTTCTGTCTTAAGAAGCATGAAGTTTTCTTTGGAGAAATTGTTTGTGGTGGTTTCCCTAATGGGGGGTGGGATGTGGATGTCTAGGGTGATTAGCTTGTGGTCAGATCTGACCAACGAGGAACTGACCTCTGGTGTGGAACATCGATTTCCCATGTTGGTAATGACCAGGTCTAGGATATTGCTGCCCCAGCTGGGGGTGTGGATAAGTTGATCCAAGGCGATGGAATTTATGAATTCCAGAAAATGTTGAGCACAAGAGTTGGTACATGAGTAGTTTTCACAGTTAATAGTGGGGTAGTTGAAATCGCCCATTATTAGGGTGTTAAGTTGTACCCTAATATTTTCCATTGTATCAAGAAATGAGGAGTAGGAATCCTGGGGCATGGTGGGGGATCTGTAGCAAGCTACAGTTTGGATTGCGGTCTTGCCCAGAGTTAGTTGCACTTGGATAATCTCGGATGCATTATGCTGAGCAACTAGCCTGGAGGTGTGGATATCCTTAATGAATATGGACACCCCTCTGCCTTTAGTGTTTCAGTCCAGGTTACGTGGCCGAAAGGTGTGGTATGAATTATAGCCTGGTAATGCAGGGGTGCTCTCTGGAGCCTTGAATCAGGTCTCTGTCACTGCACAGATGTCGATGTTCTCCATTTTAAGGAGTGCCTCGAGTGAGTGCATTTTGAGGTTTAGACTTCTAGCATTAAGTAGCATTAACCTCAGATTTTACTTGCTTGCACCTGTTACGGTGGTGAATTTGTCATTTGAACCTTGCCTAAAAAAGGCACTATAGGGGTGGCAAGAGCCTTAGCCAGTATCCGGAATCCCAAGGGCGAAAGGTGCAGGCCATCTCTAGCAAAGCATCGTGGTTTGTCAATCATGTCATTCCAGGCAGACAGATACTGGATCCCCTTAGAATGACACCAGAAGTTTAGCCAATTGTTGAAGTCAATCATTTTGTCCTTGTACTGTGGTATCATTCTGGGTGATGGCAGGATGCTACTCAGGGCTAGGGCCATATCTGCTTGGGCTACAAGATTAGACATCTCCTCCATGTCTCTTTTCATGTAGTCCAGGGAGGTACGTCTCAGGTCATTCACAACCAACATGGACAATGACAGATTCATATTTGTACTTGTTGTGGAGTGACCTGAGTGCATGCATTATGTGGTGGATCCTGGCACCTGACAGACAGCTGACAGTAACTTTCTCCTTGTTTAGCCTGGTGAGTGGAACATCAGTGTGCCTGACTATAGAGTCACCTATGACTAGAGTGTTGGGTACGTTGTTATGCCTTATGGGCTGTGGTTATGTGGCACACTGAGTTTGTGGGCTATGTGTCATTTGGTTTGTGTTGGGGGGGTGAAGGTTGCTTGCATTTCTACTTTGGAGGTCTCTATTGCTAGGATAGATTTTTTATTGAGAATGTAGGTGTGTGTTTTGTGTTTGTATGTACGTGTTTTGGTGGTGTAGGTTTTGAGGGACTATGTGATGGGTATGGTGTGGCACAAATGTTTACCTTCTCCTCTTGACAGTCTAGTCCAGTCTTGGGTGAAGAGAGCTTTGCTTCCAGTTTGGCTATATAAGTGCATCTCTTACAGGTTGTAGTGTTGGATGGTAGAAGGAGAGGGTTGTCTGTGCACATGAGGCAATTGCTGCATTGCCCCAATATGCCCAGATTCATCAAGTAGATGGTAGAAAACACCAGGAGCTGACCCTTAGACATGCCTGGATAGGTGCTTATTTATTAAGTACTAAAAACTGTTTTCCTCTAGACAAGTGAGGAAAGTTGAGTGATGTAGTAATTTGTAGCTTATTTATTACTTACAATGAGTTCTGAACAAGTGCTGCGCTTAAAGAAACAGATTTGAGTGCTGAAACTGGAAAACTGGCTTGTTCTAATAAACAAAATTAAGCTAGAAGGCTTGCCTCCAACACAGAAAGGCTTGGGGGCTCAGAAGCTTACAAACAGTCCTGGATACAGCAAATCTGTATCTGGACTAGACGACTTACAGGAAAGGCAGGAGACAAGCTTAGAAAACATTTTTTTTTGTAAAGTGGAAAGTGGAAGGGAGGAGCACAAACTAAGTGGGTTAGTCTTCTCAAATGTTCTCCCTGGATAAGGTAGAATGAGGTAATGACAATAGACTGGGAGGAGTGTCCCAGATCAAATTTACAGTAGGGGTGGGCAGTTGCAAAGCCACCAAGTATAAAAACAGGATACCAACAGGGAGGGAGAGTGGGAAACAACAAACAAACCCAACCAGATGCTTAACAATTGTATAAGATTTTTAGTTAATACCTCACACACAGTGAAACTAGCTAGAAATGTATATGCAGACAATAAAAGTGCTATAAATAACTCGTAAAAATAAGCAAGAAAACAGAATACTTAATGTTATATATCACAGATCAGCTTCCTTCCACCGAGTAGCTCAGTGTGAAATGGCAGAAACACTCACAAGTTAACTTCTTAAGTAACAAAGTTGAAACTTGAAGCGATTTAAAAAAAAAGCTTGAAAGAACCAATGAGGTGCTTACTCCAAGCCGTAGTCCAGGCAACACCGATCAGCCAATCACCATAAAGAATTCACTCTCACTGAAATGTTATACTGGCTTTAGCTAAACTACAATGGCCTGAAACATGTGCTCAGACAAACAGCCTCTACTAACAAAGAACTAGGCCCAAAACACAAGCCTGAATATGGACAATGCTACACTACCCACACTACTTAGGTAGAAAAAAACTGCAGAAATGAGAATGCTTTTAAATGAAAACAAGTTAAATGATACACTCCTTAGCAGGAAATCAGAAAAAACAAACCCAACCAGATGCTTAACAATTGTAGAAAATTTCTAGTTAATACCTCACACACAGTGAAACTAGCTAGAAATGTATATGCAGACAATAAAAGTGCTATAAATAACTCGTAAAAATAAGCAAGAAAACAGGATACTTAATGTTATATATCACAGATTAGCTTCCTTCCTCCGAGTAGCTCAATGTGAAATGGCAGAAACACTCACAAGTTAACTTCTTAAGTAACAAAGTTGAAACCTGAAACAACTTTAAAAAAAAGCTTGAAAGAACCAATGAGGTGCTTACTCCAAGCCGTAGTCCAGACAATCCCAATCAGCCAATGACCATAAAGAATTCACTCTCAGTGAAATGTTATACTGGCTTTGGCTAAACTATGATGGCCTGCAACATGTGCTCAGACACACAGCCTCTACTAGCAAACAACTAGGCCCAAAACACAAGCCTGAATATGGACAATGCTACACTACCCACACTACTTAGGTAGAAAAAAACTGCAGAAATGAGAATGCTTTTAACTGAAAACAAGTTATATGATACACTCCTTAGCAGGAAATCAGAACAAACAAACCCAAACAGATGCTTACCAATTGTAGAAAATTTCTAGTTAATACCTCACACACAGTGAAACTAGCTAGAAATGTATATGCAGACAATAAAAGTGCTATAAATAACTCGTAAAAATAAGCAAGAAAACAGGATACTTAATGTTATATTTCACAGATCAGCTTCCTTCCTCCGAGTAGCTCAGTGTCCCTCAGTAAAATAACTTGCAACATTAAGGGTTTAGTTAAACAGTAATTTTGTTTAATACTCATGGGATTTTTTTCTGCTCTGACAAGGAACGGAAAGCTGTGAATTGATTGCTTAAGCTACAAGTGTGTGCCAACCTCTCTCATACATCACTGCAACTGAGGTTGCTTTCAACACAGACTCTGCATGTGAACATTTATCTGTTTTTAATGTTATTTATTTAAACTTTAAAAAAAATAAAGAAATAGATAAACAATCCACAGCAGCTTTGTTATTGTGTGCCCCATCTGTTGTGATCTGGTAGACATTGGCAGATACCTCATTTGCGTGATGCATCGTAGGAAGCCTGTGTGCATGATGCATGGTACGCTCAGATAACATAGGCATAGTATTACTATGGTTCAGAATGATACTTTAAGGTGCAAAAGTGGAAGTCCTGTATCCCTATCAATGCTGTTATATAATAAGAGACTACAGTAATGCTATATAGATGATTAATGCTGGAATAACAGATATTCCCCCAAAAGCATGATATAGACCACAAGTACAGAGTTCTGCTCACTGTGACTCGTGCTGCCCACTGTAACTCAGACATGTGTAGAGCATCAAGGAGACTTAAAGCATGATGGTTAGTAGTTGTGCCCATTGAGCAAACTGACCAGAAGCAATAATGAGTTGAGCCATAATTGTAATAATCATCATGCCCAGCCAGGTAAATGTGCATAATATAAAAGTGATGGCTGTCACAGAGCCTTATTGCTCTATATAAGAGACTGTATAGCAGACAAGTTCAAAAACTACAAAATTCTTAAGATTCAGAAATACTGTTCAAGAAAAACTAAAGCTGTGCTTGTACAAGGTAAGTGCTGCATTTTACATGTTCATCTTTTCAAATATGGTTGCTTTTTACTGCTATTGAATCTATAAACATAGTAAGAAATAGATTTATTAGTACTTGTAAGTATATTGGGAAGCATTATTGAGAGGGAAATTGCAAGGTTAAAGTACTTGTTGGGCTGATGGATTGTTAGGCAGAATAGGAAACACACTCATAAACACATACTCATTAAATGAATATGGCTATGAGATGCATTACGCATATGTGATTTGCAAAACTATTTTAACCCTGAAAAAATTAGTAATATAACTTGGTCAGCTGCATATGGAGGACATGTGGTCAATAAAGTTATCTACCTGATATTAATTAATGGGTGTGGCTACAGATATATACTGGACAAGAACACAAACAGCATGCTATATGGTCTGGGGAGAGTGGTTGTGAAAGGATTTTCCAGGGACACCTAGAAACAAGGCTGATAGATAATTTCACTGTTTTCCATACCTACAGAGCAATGGTTAAAAAAAATCAGGGAAAGCAGAAGCACACTGCTGATTCTGGGACTTATTTTGAGAAATGTACACATAAGTCAAAGTCCTCCAATGTGAAGGATGAGGTGCTCCTCCAGGCCCTACATCCCCATGTAGGAATGGTTCCTTGGCCTACATGCAGCTGACCAGACCTTCTAGGACCATGCCTGGAAAGATGTTGGGGCAGAAGCAAATGCAGCTGGTGGCCAAAATTGCAAATATGATATGGTGCATTTCAGGGCCAGTGACATCATGTGTGCTGCCTAACAAAGTGCTCAGCTTCTGGCACTGGAAGGCAGGTCAATGTGAGGGAAGGTGTTTATCATGTTTTTCCACCTTTCATAGATATAGAGGAGTTCTTGGCCTCTGTCAGAGACAGTGGTACCACAACAGAGTCCAACAATGAAGTTCTGCATGCTGAGGCAGAGCTATTTCTCTGTAAAATTACTTATAACTCCTCTGCACTCCTTAGTCACATCCAGATTATTAAAGCTATCCAATTTACTAGTATACAGGTACATCAGGGATTCACTCTCCACTGTCATTATCATAATATATGCAATTAAACTATTTATTGTGGTCATGTTAATGTTTGAAAAACTCAGTAGCATTTAAACTTCTAATGCTAGGTCATACTTGCACAGGATATTTTGTGCCTTGGTTTATTCACAGGTGATTCTTTATGAATTAGAATAGCTCTGTGAAACTACCCCTCTCTGCCTGATTCTGGAGGATCTGCAGACTCTGATAATGATTGTGGGGATGAGCTGGCACAGTCAGTGGATACAGACAGTGTATTTGTTGGACATTGCATCTCCAGCACACAGCCTGTATGTCTGAGGATACCCAGGCTACCCACACCTCACAGAGAAGACAGGTTAATGGGGACACTGTGAATTAGGGAAGTATGCTGGGCTCTGGCAAACAGATGTCAGAATCTGTCAGTAGCAACCAAGGGTACCGAGATCTACAATGGTGAGGGGGGAAATGATGGTGCTTGCTGGAGACATGGTTACCACCCACCCCTGAGGTTGGTGTGTCAGTGTCTGCAATGCAGTGTAAATGTAGGGCCATCATGGAGACATAGGCTAGCAACACCACGACCAAGACAGAGTTAGTGAGGGTGATCTAGGGTTTGCATAATGACCAACAGGAGTTCATGTCCCATATGTTGGATTACTTGGATAGACTCAGTCACACATACTAGAATGTGCAATGCCCTCAGTGACTCACCTGCCAAGGGTGAGGGACTGTCCTCAAAACTGGTCCACTGCCATATCCACAGGTGGTAGCCATTGTGGTTATTGATGACCATGATACTTTTCCCATAGTGATAGCACTTCCACGGCTACATCTGTTGTGGAGGTGTATACACTCAGAATAAGACATCCTAGTGGTATTGGCAATCACCACAGTGGCATGTCCCATAGCAGACATCACTCATAGTCACACAGTACACCAGCATCTATTCAGGCTCATAATACATTTTTTTTTAATTTTTTTTTTTATTTTAACATTTGTTGACCAGGAAAGTCTGACTAGGTTCCACAGATCTGTTTTCAGCGGAGGCCCGGGGAGAAATGCTCCAGAAGCATGTCTATAGAATGTGGGAGGAAACCGGAGTACCCGGAGGAAATCCACGCGAACGCAGGGAGAACATGCAAACTCCACACAGAAGGCACCCCAGCCGAGAATCGAACCAGAGAACCTCTTGCTGTGAGGCAACAGCATTAACCGCTGCACCACTACATCCAGAGCAACTCCAGGTAGAGCCAGCTCTCATGGGCTGGGGCATGCCTGGGATGCTGAAACGTCTACCATGAATGCCTTGGATGTGTCCCAGAAGACCCACACTCACAACACTACATACTTCTATTGACACAGCACTTTCTGAAAGCGTTATATGACACAACTGCACCCCCCCCCAAAAAAAAAACTGTTAGGACATACAACAGCATGTTTTATTTTCATGATTCTCAGCACTCACACAATTCCTTGTGAAAGACATCCACTCTTATGCTTCATTATCCACCTGTACAAATAATGATGACTGTGCCCTGCCCTTTGTACATTGTTGCTTGGGTTGTCCATTAATTGTGTGGGATGTTAAAATCGTAGAACAAAAGAGGTGGTTTATATCACCTCTTGTATATCCTGTGATTTTTTTTTATGTGGGGAAGACAGAAAGCAAAGTCGCACAAAGGAATTATAAGCATTATTATAGTATAAAAATTAAAGCTTCAACTAATGCCCAAAGGAACTATAAGCATTATTATAGTATAAAAATTAAAGCTTCAACTAATGCCCTTAGTAAACGTACGGCAATGCACTAGTTTCATAAAATTCATATTTTTCATAGTGGAACAAGTTCCTTACCCAGTACAAGGTGGAAAGTGGAGAATATGACTAAATACAGGGAGTTGTTATGAGAATTGAGATTAATTGCTGGGGTATTTCCAGGTTTAAATGAAGATATATCTATTAGTTGTGTTTTTCAAAATGAGAACTGCCAAACTAGAACATATTTCATTTGGTATCTGTTTGTATGTGTTTTTGTATATTTTATTTGGTATGTACTGTTAAGTGTTTAGTCACATAATTTCTTGGTCACATGACTTAGATCACATGGTTTATATGGCTATTTAAAGGTTTGTACAACACTGTGTTTGTATTCTGCAGAAGTCATTAATAAAAGTGAGACAAAAGCATTCAAATTCACTGGAAGACATTTGGTCAGCATTCTTATCATATATATGGATGTACTTCGAAACATTGATGTACACAAAGGTGAAATGGATAAACATTGATCCTGAAAGATTGAACAGCAAAACACCAAATAAAAAAGTAAAACAAACCAAACAAACAAAAAAAACCCCACTGTGCCCAGTGTGGAAAGGGCAAATTCCATGATCCCCATTGTCCACAATGCTGCTCGAACTTAATGCTGGCAGAAATAATCAAATGAGTTTTCATCACTTCTGCCCGTTTAAAAAATGTTCAACATTGCAAATGTATGATTTCCATAGTTTTATATATATATATATATATATATATATATATATATATATATATATACACACACACACACACACACACACACACACACACACACACACACACACACACACACACACACACACACATATATGTATACATGTAGCATATTATAAATTAAAAAAAAATGCTAAAATGAGTATTTGCCCCTCTGCAGTTATTTGACATGTTACAGTCACCATTGTGAATCTCTGATCACTTGAAATGCATCTGTGCTTTTCCTGTGGTCATTCCTCTTGCCATTCATAGTAGTTTAGTGGTGTTTGCCACATAAGCCCTGTCACCCATGCACATACAAACACACACACACACACACACACACACACACACACACACACACACACACACACACACACACACACACACACACACACATGCGCATACAGTGACATCACAGTCACTTCTATTACAATCGACCTTGTGGTTTAGTGAGTGTATGAGCTGTAGCAACACAGGGTCCCCCGATGTCACCTCCAGTATCATTAATGAATGAGTGGATGTATTTCAGATTCATGGTTTCCTGAAATTAGACACTTCCTTTATACCATCAGCAACAACTGTTTTCTCTATGGAAGACATTTTAGCCCCTAATTAAGTTGCTGCCCTAATACACATGTGCTAATTGTGAACTAGGCATTATAGTCACATTGTGGTTATTATTCATACCACAACTCCTGGGTTCAGTGCTTTTTCTGTACATGGTCATTGTGGAGGTTGCATGCTCTCCCTTTATATGAGCGAGTTATTGTGGGTACTACAATTTTATCTCATGCCTAAACATATGCATACATACATTTGGTAGTAAATCATATCAAGAAACACCACAGTCTTACAAGACGTGTTTTGTTGTAGTAAACTTTAAGTCAGGCAGACCAGCCAAAAATCTGAGCTGAAAATAGTGTCAGGTGGAAAGTCAAACTGCTCTGCAAAAAGCACAACTTCTATTTTGCAGCAACACTATGGGACTGCATAGCTATTCTTGCAGCACTAAACTAGAAAAAGGTGCTACACGAAAAAAAGACATACTTGACAACAAGTCAGTTCTCAGGTTGCAATTCTTTAAAGAAGTCAACGAACACTTAAAACTCTCTTTTTCTCTTTCTGTCACAGGTCTTTCACTGGTGAATATCTGAGGTCTCTTTCCCAAAGTAATAGTTCTAACATAATTTGCTCAGTGTCAAAATCATAGAATGAAAATAAAGCAAAATTTCTTTTGCCAGACCTCATGCAAGAAAACAGTAACCATTCTTCCCATTTTTGCCTTTCAGTTACATAACTAGTTGGGGAATGGAACTAAAAGGTCTCAGTGAGTGGTGCCTAAGGTATATGAAATAAAATGTTTCTGGCACATAAAGTATGGTCTATGGCACACTACTAAAGCCTTCGGGTAAGAGTCTCCCAGGCAGTACTGTAAATAGTTATGTAGAACAACATTTGTGACCTACCACTCCTTCATGGAAATGTAGCTTCACCTTCTAAGCACCAAGACTTCCATTCTGAGAGTCAGGCCAAAGACTCCACAACTCAGAAATGACTGCTCTGGACTACCGAACTCTGAATTTCTGCCATGTTGCTAGTAAACCTACTTTTTATGGGTGCCTGCCCCCAGATGTCTCTGATTACCCTACATGTCAGGCAATCTCTTAAGGAGACTAACCTCAAATCCCAAAACACTACTGTTGCTTTCCTACTTTGGACACAATAGAAGAGTCTTTGTGGCTCTGTTTAAGCAACTTTATTTTATACAAACACATCACAATAGAAGTTTATTGACTTTAACTTAAGTAACTTATATACTGACTAACTGCTGAAATCATGCATGCTTACTCCTTGGCTGCATTCTCAAAATGGCACTAGGAATGGCACATGCTTGATATTTATGCACGCACTATCAATCTTTGACATGCTACTTAAAGATACAGCACAAAGCACGTGGTCTCTGATCTACTACCTAGTGATAAAAACTGCTGTTTCACATGGGTGTTCCTTCTACTCTGTGCCTAACAGTTTTTTTTCCCTTTTGGTACCATTCACTGCAATTCCTGGTGACAATACTTTACTCAAATGTTCTGACACTAACATTACCTCTTCCCCTGTCCCTGACTCCACCCCTACACATAGGACTTCTGAACACCCTTTTCCTAACAATAGCATTAAGCAAGACAAACACACACACACTTACTCCAGGCAGGATAGTATCCAAGCACACCGATGTATCTAAGCCGTTCCTTAGCCCTTACTCTAACTCTAACCTGCAAACACTTACCTTCATATATATGTCAGGGAAATGTGTGTGTGTGGGGGGGGGCAACACCCCATATTTGGAAAGATGAATATCACAAAATGTTACTGCAATGAGTACCTTGAAATCAGTGTAATAATATTTAGTGGTGTATAGTTTTCTGTGTTTTAATGATTTGCTTTAGATGAAAAACTTTGAAATGCTACATTTTTTAAATGGTTCTTATGGTGAAAATTACTGAAAGGGTGTAATTGATAGCATGTCTGTTTTCTTTAAACCAGTGATTTGGCTTGACGGACAAATGAGGATGACTCCACTGAACCATTGACAGAACTGATATAAAAAAAAAATCCAAATTGATAGAGACAAAAAGTCAGGTAGACACAGACACATACACATACATTACACAGATGTAGCAGTCAAATATATACATATACATAACAGTTATATACTGACAGACACACACACATGCGTGCTGACACACACACTCAAAGCAGCATTTGATAGTTCATACTCCTTTCTGTTTCTCATAGCAGCTGATTTGCATCTAGTACAGCAATGTGTGAATCACCCCTGAATTATCTAATCCAATGAGCTGTATCTGGCCCATGGGCTGGAAGTTTGAGACCACTGCTTTAAGCAGTGTCACAGTCTTTTAACAAGCAGAGAGTATGAATAATATGTCTAATCATCCTGAGTTTAAATAGCTGTAATTTATATAGTTGTAGCAGAGAGTTTGCAGTTCCAAAATGTAAATCCTGCACATGTCAAATGGCATCTTGTGAGTTTCAAATCACTGATAGTCAAGAGGTTGAATTTCATTTGTTAATACTTTTCTTCCATGGTCTGTTGTTAAGATTAAGCCACAGATTATATCTAAATGGAATAATTTAATTTAAACAATGCAATAAGGTTAATGTCAAGCAGATGCAAATTTCAACATACAAGCAGAGTTTGACTATGTTAAGATATGCTGAACATTTTAGTATAGTCTTGAATAAAATGTGGAATGAGGAAGCAAAATAAAATGAAAACCTAAAACATAATAGCTATCATATTTGAGCAAAGTTAAGTCTGCCATCTTTGTCTACACATTTCCTTTCTGTTGTAATGTGAGAAGAAACTTAATGAGCATTTACTGGTCAGTGCAAAATATGAACAACAATACTATTCCAACACATGGGTCTATATTAGGTCGCCAGAATGTTATTCTGGCAAGCACCTATTCATTGACCACTAATCAGCGAAAATCTCTTTAGCGATTCACTGAATTTACTAATGGAATTAAATAGTTGCTGGAAGCACAACGGACAACTACAGAACTTAGCCCTTTTCTCCACTGTAGTGCAATCTCAGAGTTGGTATATATAGTTGAGAGTGTGTGGGAGGCAAAGCCCCCCACTTGGGTGGGTTTGAGTCAACTACAAATTGGTCCATTGCATTTCAGGCAACTGTTTCATTGCCCTTAGTAAATTCAGCGAATTGCTGACACAATTTTTGTTGATTAGGGGTCGATGAATAGGTGTTCGCCGGAATAACATTTCGGCGAACTAATATAGACCCCAACACATTATACTCCCCAAGAATTAATTAAATCTGTGTTAGAAATATTTGTTTTCTTTAGTTTTGATGGAACAACATGCTGCAACCACTATAAAATGCTCAAGGTTACATTTGGCGACCTAACATAGACCCATGTGTTGGAATATTATTGTTGTTCATATTTTGCACTGATCAGTAAATGCTCAATAAGTTTCTTCTCACATTGCAACAGAAAGGAAATGTAATTAGGCACAACTAAGAAACTTGTGTAAAAAACTTGTCATCAAAGACAAAAAAAACTTCTTTGCCTCAAGCCAATATAACCCACAAAAAAAACCTAAAAAATTCTGGTCTACAATCAATAAAATCCTCCACCCTGGAAACCCTCCTACCGCCAGCCCCTTCCCTCTTAACACTGCCTCAGAAACTGCACCTCTTTTAAATAACTATTTCATTGATACCATCCAAAAACGAACTCAAAATACTACCATTACTGCTTCTTCTCTAACTCAAAATACTGTTACTACTACCTCTTCTTGACCTCCTCATCCCATCCCTCCATCCTCCAATACTTTCTCCCTACAACCAGTTCCCACTGCCTTCATCAAATCTCAACTGAACAAACTTAAGCCCTGCTCTCCCTCAGTAGACAACTTACCACCCTATTTTCTTAAACTTGCTGCCAACTCCATTGCTTACCCAGTCTCTATTCTTATTAACCGCTCTATCATTGAACCTATTGTCCCTGAATTATGGAAGTACTTCTATACTATCCCTCTGCACAAAGGAGGAAACTCTATTGATCCCTCTAAATACCACCCCATTGCTGTACTATCCCCACTCTCCAAGATTCTCAAAAAATTTGTCCACACTCAGCTTATTAAATACCTGCTTAAAAACAACCTGCTTATTCCCACCCAACATGTCTTTAGACCCCACTGCAAAACATCAACAGCACTTCTCTCTTTCACACAAACAGTAGCCGAAGCCCGTGACAAAAATCAATTACTCTCCTGCCTATTCCTTGACCTGTCCAAGGCATTTGATACAATTTCTCATTCTAAACTAATAACTAAACTTCAAGACCTCAGGCTCTCCTCCCCCACCATAAACTCGTTCTCCAGCTACTTAGACAACAGAAAACAATCCATTCGCTGGCAAAATGTGACTTCCCCATTTCTTTCTGTCAACACCGGTGTTCCCCAAGGCTCTATACTGGGTCCTCTCTTGTTTAATATTTTTACAAATAGGCTGTCCTCCGCTTCCAACCTCTCCACACTATTACACTACGCTGATGACTCTACCCTTATTACCACTGGCTCCAGCATCCAGGAACTCCTTACTCTTACTCAAGAAACCTTTACATCTATCAAATCCTGGCTTATGGACAATCAGCTTATACTAAACCCTAAAAAAAACAAACTTTTGCTGTTCCTTCCCAAACAACTTGCACAGCACAAATCAACTTTCTCTATTTCCTCCATAAATAACACCACTATCAAACCAGAACCCCCATATTAAACTACTCAGAGTCACAATTGACGACAAACTTAAATTTGACATACATATCCATCAGTGCATAAAAAAAAAATTCACCAGAAACTTGGTCTCCTATACCGTAATCGTAAATGTCTTTCACCCTCTACCAAACCTTCTCTTGCCCTCTCTTTCCTATTACCCTGCCTTCTGTATGCAGCTCCAATCCTCACCAACATTCAGTCATCACTTCTATCCAAACTAGAGCAAACATACAATAAAATAGCTAGATTTGCCACTAACCTCCCCTACAAATCCCATCACTGCCTTGCCCTTAAGTCACTAAAATGGCCTGAATTCCCTACACAACTTCATCTATCTCAACTGCACATCACACACTAAATTCTCTATAATCTCTCCTCATGCCCTCAGTTGCTAATATTGTATCTCAATACAACCCTTGTTGTCACCTCCACACCTCTGACAAATACCTCCTGGATATATACAAACCATCAAAACATATTGGTAAGTCCCTATACAAGTACTCTGTAGTCCATACCTGGAACTCCCTTCCAATTAAAATATATATAGATATATCCCCCATAAGAACCAATTCAAACTCAAACTCAAACAACACATGCTAAAGACTTGGTCCTGTCCATGCGAAACACCAACCTGACCTATAATTTGCTATCTTCCTAACACTATCTTTTTCACTACCTCTTATTCATCCTCCTCTGTTTTGTTTTTCTCTCCTTCACCCCTCTATCTTCCTTTTTTTTTTGATCCTCTGTTTTTTCTTCAGTCCTTTTTACTATTACTCTTACTCTGCCTCTTCAGTCATCTTATTACTTATTCTCCTTTCTCCCTCCTTTCTTTTTTTAACCTCTGTTTCCTTCCCCCTATTTTACTAACACTCCTACTCTAACTGCACTCATATTCTTTCATCTTGTAAATACTTCTGTACATGACTCATCTTTTTTGCAACCAATTTACTTCACATTACAGCAACAATGCAAATGCTTTATGTAATCAATTACTTTCAAATTACTGCTCAAATTCTAATGAATGTGTATTTGACATTTATTTCAAATTTCTTATTGATGTACTTATTGCGTGTTATTCTTTTTGTATAACAATTGTAACTGACCTCTGGAGCCTTTCTCCTCAAGTCTCCACTGAAAAAAGGCCCCTGGGCTCAATTGCACCAACCTGGTTAACAAATGTTAATGAATAAATAAAAATAAAAATAAATAAATAATATTTGTCCTTAAGAGTTTAATGCATTCAGTCTCTTATTTCCATTCAACTGAAACACATTCCTTTTCAAGAATAAAACACTTCTCATTAGTCAATAATTCTTTTTAATTGTGCCAGGGCTGCAATAACATTATGGATATTATTCTAGCCTTTTTGATGGATGTTTTGTAAATATGCCACCCCCGGATTCACGAAACCTCTGTGTAAGACTAAATAAGTCTTACTCGGAAACTGCAGTTGAATGGTATGATGTCAGCGTGCCATGCATATTCATGAGGGCACGCTGACTCCACTTCAAGTCTAACACAGACCGTGCAGGAAGGCAGGGGACATGTCTGACTGCTGAGCAGTCCTAAGGTCCACGCCCCTGCAAGTGTCTGAATTGTGAAATGTCAACACACATGAGCGAGTCTGCTCAAATGTCAACATAACCAACACTACACTCCCTCACATTGTAAACCCCCAGTAGCGTTGTAAAATGTAAAATATATATTTTTTTTCGAATTCCCGATATAGCTGCCCATATTTGTGTGTGTTTGTGCGGGTGTGCCCATAGCTTATCTAGAGTTAGCAATGTTGACATTGAAGAGCATAATAACAAATGTTTATGCAAATCAATCCAAATAGCAGTAGCATAGTGGTAGAGCCTTCGCACAAAGAGGAGGCATTCACGGTTTGAGTCCCACCACTCCCCTCTCTGTTTTATGTTTTAAATTAGCATATGAAATAATTCCTGACATATATATAACTAAAATATTACTAAAAAGCATTGAAATGGCCTATGTATCAGTGAACAAAATGTAGATATAGAAATGTAAGAAGGATCTTGACATATAAATGCCCATAGCTAAGCAGCGCTTTACCCAGCGCAATCTAGTTGCCCACAGCTAAGCAGCACTTTACCCAGCGCAATCTAGTTGTCCACAGCTAAGCAGTGCTTTACCCAGTGCAATAAGTTTGCATGGAGCTGTGCACCATGCTAACCATTGCACCGTAGGGCAATGTGGAGCAACGTCGGGCAACATCGGGCAACGTGGAGCAACGTTGAGCAAAGTTGGCTAAATACAGCCACACGCCCTAGCCTGTCTGGACAGTAGTAAAATAAAATGCAATGACAAGTTTCGAACCCGGGACACTGTGCACCATAATCAAAGTACTGAACCACTAAGCCATGACAGCTTAGGATAAACATCCACTGTTAACATACATATACTTATGAATGGTAGATTAACCATTGCTAAGCAGGTCTGCAGTCAGCCGAGAATTTTCAAAAATGGCCAATCACAAAAAAGTGTGGGAAATGCGGCATATTTAAGCTCCATAGGTGGGAATACTCACCATAACTGATTGTAGCTCCCATCTGCAGTCAGAATGTCTGGTGCTGGAGAGGGTACTCGCTTTTGAGCGCAACGCTGAGGCATCAAGGAGTCAAAATACATAGTTTGGCTCCTAGTCCATCGTCATGAGTCTCGACTCCTGCAGGCCCAGTTCCAAGGGACAGAGTATAAGGCAGAGGCTTGGAACTGGTTGGCTCATGATCTCACCAGTGCCACAGGCGTCCCTCGGACTGGTGAGCAGGTCCGTCACCACCATGCAGACCTGAAGAGACAGAAGCAGGACCTACTGAACCAATGGATCCAGGAGGCCCATCATATGCAAGATGCCCCACTACTGAGTAGGTAGCCATGGAATGCAGTATGTAAGACATGCTAATATAGTCTAAATAATGGATAGGTATTTCTCAATATCCCTTCATTTACTTCACAGCTGCAGGTGTCCGTGCTGCAAATCAGCAAGCCTATGCTGATAGGCTGCTAAGGCTGTGTCACCAGGCAGGTTAGTAATTATTCTGCATGTATTGTTATATAATATATGTGAGAGAGCATGAAAAAAGTGTTGTAGCCCAATAATACAGCTATAAAATGCCGTGAATAATTTCTCTGCATGTACTGTTATATAACATAAGTCAGAGAGCCAAAAATAGAGTGTAGTAACCCATTAATAAAGGTAAAATAAGTCTGGAATACTATCTCTGCATGCACTGTCATATATAATAAGTGAGCGAGCGAGCCTGAAAAAGAGTGTTGTAACCTATCAATAAAGGTATAATATGTCTTGACTAGGTCTTCCGTATGCACTGTAATATCAAATAAAGGAGAGAGCCTGTAGAAAAGAGTGTTTAATGTAATTAATAAAGGTATAATACTTGGAGTGTGTCTGTGTCACTTACTTTGAAATGTTGTTGTACCCTTGCATTAAATAAATAGTACTGTTGTATTAAGTGCTGTCAACCCACAGTTGTGCAGTCCCATATAAAGTGGATGAAGGAAGTGCTAGTAGCTGTGAAGCATATATACAGTCCTCAACAGTTGGTAAATGGCTGTCATGCATAGGTAAATCTGGCACACGAGTAGCTTGTCAAGGTGTTCCCCAGAAATGTGAGTGTGCTACATGAAATGTAGGGTTCTGTAGAAATTTAACTGAGAATGTCACATGAACACATCCAGATATGTAGATACATAAATATAAAAATAAAATATAACTATGTAGCAGTAACATCTGCATCTTGGGCAGTTAGTATGTCAGATATAGGTCAGGTATATAATGGACTAGCCAAACCCATTACATAATCTAATGCATGTTGCCTAGTATAATAATACATGTAGGGGATATACACCTGCAGTCAATAGGAATGTAGTGTAGACTAAAAGTACTTATAAGATGTTAATGGAGGTTTCTTTTTACACCCTACTCTATGTGCATAAACAATGCAATTCCACACCTCAATGGGTATGTCTAATCTCAAAACATTTGTTGGGACATATGTCCAATTGTTCTATAAAAATCTACATTTTCTTTGATGCATGTGCCCTGTTCAAACACCACAATCTTGGTGGCCTGTTGCCACCAATCATCCCTGCATGCTGTTGTAATGTCCACTGCCGTTCAATATATGCATGTGTTATGCTTGCTGTTCAACTGTTGGAACCCTGGTGTGTTGGGTTAATGGGAATATTACTGCATGCTGTTACAACTAATTTGGAATGCTGTTGTCTATGTTGTAATTAAACACACCTAACCACAGAACGTATGGGAAGACCGGTCCCAGTGGACCCTCCTGTCCCTCCTCAGCTGGTGATTGCACCTGGCACCAGCAGGTCCGATGCCCAGCCCGGGCTCCCCTCCTCCGTTGTTCCTGTGCCACCTTCGGGCGGAAGCGCTGCAGGGGATGGGGCTCGGCCCCCCCTGCAAGTGTGGGTGCAGAAGGGTCACCTGTCACCCTCTGAAGGGTCCGGGTTGTGGTGCGTAGGGAGATCCAGCATTTAGTCGCTGATCCCCTACACCAACTTGAGACGAGAGTGGTGCAACTCACGGGTGAGCCTGGCCCTCCTATGCAGCCCCCAGCACAGCCACCCTCGGGTCTATGAAGGTGCAGTGGTGACTACCCATGGGTGGGGATCTCAGTCCTACTGTTACCATCTGTGGGCTCATGGGCTTGCGATTTCCAAACATTCGTCCCCATCAATTGTGTTCACCCACCCCATGTGTCATACTCCACCCCTGTATGCATCTTGTTTGTCTTGTCTGTTTACCTCCCCAACCTACCTCACCAAATATACCTACTTCATCTACCTCACATTCCACTCTCACCTGAAAAAAAAAAAAATCTGTTCCCACAAAAAAATTACGCCCCATACATAGCTGCCCATTTCGCACACATGTCCGCTGGACATGTAAACTGATAATTAGAATTGGCAGTACAACATACTTTGTTGTCCACACCCCTCTCTCAGGGGTGGAAGGTTTCAAATATCACTCCAAATTTGTAACATATGCACAGCTGTTGCTGGTAAAGAAATGGGCAGCTATGGACCTTCCCTACACCTGTCCTGCACATCCCAAGCTGGTTTCCCCACTGTCTTTCCTTCTTTGTGCCCCCTTTTTCACCACTTTCCTATCTCCCCATTTTCTTTTCTTTCAAAGAAATTAGCCCAGGGGTTAGCAGGAGTAAACACTTTTAAGCAGTAGTTAGCGGGTTTGAGCGAGTGTGCGCATGTGTGTGCTAAGCATAGCATTGCTAAGCACTGCGCAAACTCATGCAAACCCGCTTACAACTGCTTAAAAGTGCCTTAATCACTCTGTATGTCAGGGCCCTTGCTCTGTTCAGCAGCAAAATAAAACACCTCTGTCAGTCTCGAACCCCAGACCTTGGACACACTTGACTGCATGAAGTACCACTAAGCCACAGCAGATATACAATACCTTGGTGCTGAAATAAATATATCATGCAAAACAATGAGTGAATGTAAAGGAAAAATAGGAAGGCCATAACACAAAGCTTGTTCTGTGGATCTTTACCAGCAATTGTTGTGGAATTGCATTACATGACTGTGATAAGAGAAGCAGCCATTCTAGCAGCAAATAATGTTATTGAGGCACTTTACAACCCCCACACAGTATCATAGCAGGACAAACACTGGCATATCTGATTAGGGCAGAGGCCATACTTCCTGATTGTGAAACATATTCTAGCTGTGTCCCCCTGAATCCCTCTGAAAAGTACTGACGTTAGTCAGAGAGGTGTTGTATTACACAATGAATAATCACAATAATAACAGTAGACACCGCTTGTACTTCATAAAAGGAGTACTAATCCATATGCACTGCTTCACTCACATCTACACTTACTGCCTCTATTAGTTGGAAGGTGTACCTCACTTTTAACTACCTATCCCTGACTCCAAGCAAATATGTATCTGAGTGTTTCATAGGCCTGGCAGAGGCACAAACACACAGGCATATCAGCTCATCTGCTGTTATACACTCTGCAAATAGCTTTGTGAGGACTTCCACAAGCATACCCTTATGTAGGAGTACAACACAGAAATACCAAAGGATCTAGCCATGTACTGGTAGCAACTGACTGTAACAATGCCATTGTACCAGTGCTGAAAACACCTGTGGGTTGCACAGACAAAGAATAACAGGTTAACATCTGGCTACCATCTGGATAGGTTCACAGTTGGGAACTATGCAGACAGACCACCTGCCTTGATAAACCAACAGGTACACACCAATCCATTAAGTCCAGTAAGATAACGCTCACACAGTAAGACGTAACGCTCTCTGTATGTCTGCATCCCCCCCCCATATTTTAAATATACGTGTGTTTAGGGTCAACCAAGGATGTAGGTAGATATACTCAGTTGTGGAATTGTCCAGTTTACCTGAGACTCCTGTGCTAATGTCAACAATAAAAATACACAAACCCTGCAGAAGTGAGTACATCAACATGCACAGTATAACAGTCCACAAACAGTTCATGTGTCAAAAGAATGCTCCTCAATAACTACTTTTGTATGGCAGTCAATTACATAAGTAGAAAAGAAACTACATACTCACATATATCTTGTGTAAGCATTTGTAGGGGTGAGTTAAACTCTACACCAATAGCTCTGTACTGGAAGTGGAAACAGTCAGGTCTGAGTACAACATGTACATCACTGTCTACACCTCTAGCTTCAGATATAAGAAGTATACCAACCTTCTGACTTAAACAACAGTGTACACAGCAAACAAGCATGGGCCCTACTCTGGAAATCTGAAAGGGCTACGCCTACAAAACTTAGTAATTTATAGCATTGGGTTGCTATGACAGTGAATACTGCAATTACCACACAGCAGGCTGTATGCATTTACCAAATGCTGGGCACCAATTGGTGCAGAGGTCATCACATGCACATGTGCAGATACCTATAAAATCAGACTGTACTTGCTATCCCCACATGCAATCATTACATTGCACATGATAAAGCTTCACAGAACTTGTGGATGAGTAAATATTACTTATTACTTAATAACACAAAAGTTTAAATAAGTAAAAATACTCGAGTGAATCAGCAACCAAATATATTAATTAAGTAAAAAAAACCTTAATTAATAAGCAAAAGGAATTAAGTAGAAGCAATCTCTACTTAGGTAATACCAAAAAAAAAATTGTCAAAAAAAAAAAAAAAAAAACAGATGGACCTGAAAGTGACAAACAAGTATGTGACAGAAATGTGATTACCAGCAAGTAGTAGATGTTTATGAAGAGTACTGTAAATACTTTGAAACATGCATATGTGGCAGCAGTAGGTATATATGCACTGATGCCATGCATGACTACTGCCATGGACAAATTAGTGTGTAGCTGTGTGCAGTGGGACATAACTGTGGCATATGTAGCTCAGCATTTAATGTCAAACATCCGATCATGACATCTATGTTCTGTACAGTACTGTGTATAATGGCTGTCTGGTGGAGTAGTGCACACAGCTATATAAACATGGATGTGACAGAGTAACACATGCATGATAATCATATAATGTGTAGCTTAGTATTGGCAACTGCTGTACCAGGCTAGTATAGTAATGTAGCATTAGCAGCTATAAATACTCCCTGTAATATTACTGTCATGCACACATGTGACAACTGTTCATGTTGTAGCAAGGCCCAACAGGTCATCCGTGAGGTCTACAGACGTACAACAGTGTGTACCTTGTGTGTGTATGGCACACACATATGTAGAGATATTTATGTGTCAGATATATTAGCATCTTAACATGTGCATAGAGCAAGGTAAATACTACAACTGTTTGTGAAGGGTGGACATATATATGTTGGTGAAGGTTATTTTGTGCATATTTTCATGTAGGTTGTAGTGTGTGGCAAACAAGACAGCATACAGTGCTGGTATATGACATGTGGTGTTTAAATGCTGTGGGTATGATTTGCTAAGTTTATAGTCTTCCAGACAGAGAGTCCTGCTAAAGATACATGGCCTGAGAATACCCTCAATGCATTCTGCACAAGACTGTGCAAAATTATTACATAACTGTATCTCTCTCAACCCTTGCATAATTGATATCCATGAAAGGTGGACTGTATATGTGCCTACATGTAAATTTATATGTACACCAATGGATGTTTATATGTACGCTCAAGCTCAATGTTGTAAATGTATTGCCATCCCTTTTGTTAAAAACCCTGTTCCCATGAACTACCACATAGGTGGTAGTCTACTCAACACCAAAAGTGTGATAAGAGACCATGGGATACAGGTGGACAGTAGTGTTCCTTTTGATAATCACAGTGCCACAGTAGTCATGTAAACTGTGTACGGTCCACATGTCATCACAAAAGGTGTGTCATACATGGAATGAGAGGTCAGTGTTCCCCTCTACTCATCAGTCATAAAACCCATCATAGAGTACAGTGGGCCTTTTGGTATGTACCTCAGAAGACATCTACAGAAACTGTAGACACCAGGCACAAACACCACAAAGAGTATTACCAGACTCAAACACATGCCCTATGCAGACTGTCTTTCAAAACCACAGCTACACTGTGTCGCATACCGCACACCCAGAGCCAACCTCTGCCTAACATACAAAGCTATGCCAAACCCACAGGTGTTGGACATGCTCCATGTCAACAGATCCAAATCCCTACAAGCTACACACTGTACTGATCTAAACCTTGTAACATCAAAAAGCAGAACATGCTGGAGTGGTACATTTTCATCTCAGAAACATACCATACCCTGGAACTAACTACCTATCAATAGCAAAGAAAGGTCCTCATTAGCAGTCATCATGAATAATCATGATGAATGGATGTGACATAGGAAATACAACCCGGGAATCACCTCTGTGGCTCTGCATGACAGGGGCACATGAACTTAAATTACATGGGTGTTGAAGGTCAGGGTACCATATGGCTAGGCTTCTATAGGCCCTACGCCTAATAGCCTATGAGCTACCTATGACCTGTTATACACACGCATGTACATGTTGCAATAATTGCTATGTGAGGTTGACTGAGTGTGATGGTGAATGTGTAGGTGAATGTGTCAACGTTGTGTACATGTGTGATAGCCTAGTGGGTAAATATTTATATCATGGTATGTAGTGTTCTAGCTCTGATCCCCGCAAAAGATATATATGCTATTGCTAGGCAGCAAAAGCAGTATGGTATACGGTGTGACATAGTCCCATGGTGTTGACTGGAGTGTGCCATTGTAGGCTAAAGCAGTACATGTATGATCATTGATTGTTAACACTAGTGAATGCAAATCCCGTATGAACTGTAGTACTACCTGAAGCTGTAGGCCTAAACAGCACAGTATGGTGTATATCCACATTGCTTTGAAACACTGTTTTGTTTGTTACCTGTATTCCCCACACATTACATACCTCAGGCATAAGGTTTTGTAAGTGCTGACACACAGTACTGTATGGTACACAGGTAAAGCTCATCTGGGTTGCCATACCTTTGTGTCTTGTAGGTATGTCTGATGTGTGTGTGTGGGTATGCCTGTAACATGGCCTGGGTCGTATGTGTGTTACAGGATATAAGTGCATATCTAGCAACATGTATAGTGTAGTACAGCAGTATGCCACCTATATTGATGAATGTGCACATATGTTACTTAGGGGGTTGCTATCAACAAGTAGTGTGGTGTACTGGTAGTACTGTAACTGTACTTTACAATCATTTCAATGAATGACAAATTTCTGTATGCATTAGCTTCATATATACCTCCTGTGGCTAGGTGGTGCATTGGGTCACATACAGTATGCCATGTGCTGTTGTATAGTCTTACATACTGGTTTCACTTTGTTGCTGTGCAGAACATGGTTTAATATATAGAACATGCCAGGCACTGTCAGGCAGTTGTGGGCTGAGCACTGATGTGTGGTATTAAAAGTGTGTATCTACTGACAGCCAATAGGTTGCTATATATGGTATTTCATTGATAGCTGTACTTTAGAATGTTAAGTGTGCCACAAGACTTGCTCACAATAATTGTTTTATTTTCTTCCAGGGACATGTCTCATCAATACAACCCTGCCTATTCCCCTGAAGAGGAGGAATTAATCATATCCACACTATTACAACATCACACCCTGCTGTTCTCCAGAACCAGCCAGGACCAGCATGAGCACACTGCACTGTGGCAGGATGTTGTCCATCGGGTTAATGACATAGGCATGCATAACCGGACTTATGAGCAGGTATGCCATCACTGCAGTGATTTAATCAGACATGTCATGCAGCATGCCTCTGATGTCCACAGACAACAGCTTGCCACAGGTGGTGGTGCAGCATCACATCCACCCTTCACCAGAGTGGAAGAGCTGCTCCTCAGCCTGGTGGCTCCTGGCCAATCACTACAACAAACATGTGTCATCATGGAGGCCGGAGTCACCCAGCAAGTTGACTCGGAGCGTGCAGGTAACATGCCATATCTGTAGACTACTGTTAGCTTGAGTGTTAGAACATGCATATGTCAGATGTGTACTGTGTAATTGGAAGATGTGGAGCCTGGTGTTGTGCAATACTGATAATTTTGAACATAATCTGTATGCCTGTGACTGTCAACCGTTGTACTACTGTAAAATTGCAAAGTCACTGCAGCAATTCCACAGTTGTTGACACTGACAAACTGTCTCATATCCTTGTAGGTCCCTCTGGTGTGACAGGAAGACAGCAGACCCATGCTGGTGAATGTTCTACATTTCATATGGCAAATAACATGTGCATGTCATAGGTGGGTTTTAGGCCATATACACATGTACAACACCTACACATAATGCACGCTCTGCAAGTTTTCTGTGGGACTATGCACACCCCAGTAGCATGAGTGGCTGCCTCAAACACATGCTATACACAGAGCATCCCAAACAACTGTGGTACACTGTAGTGGACATTGTATAGGCAGAGTCAATACACATGCACACAACATACACCACCTTGTCATACGCAGTATGTGTCAATATGATACACATGGCGTATGTAGACACCTGCTGTAAGGTCAGACTCCAGTAACCCAAATGTCATCCACACAGCACACATACTATACCTGAGGGGTAGAGGCCTATCATGGGGCATTGCAAAACTATTCAACAAACAAGACATTCATGTTAGCCATGTACACATTGTGCTCCAGGATGAGGCCAATCATTGAACAACACACATGCATCAAATACATGTATACTGTTATTAACAAGGACTCTCTACAATCACACTGCATGCTGTTGAGCAACACACATCTTGCATGCTGACACATGTGATAGGGTTCTTTGGCTTGTGATACTGTACTCCACCATCAACCACTAATGGGTATGTTCTGGATTGCTGTTGGTGTGTGTGTGTGTGTGTGTGTGTGTGTGTGTGTGTGTGTGTGTGTGTGTGTGTGTCTACTTTAGTTAGTATTGTATTTGTGTTCATGTGTGCATGTGTTCATGTGTGCATGTGTGCATGTGTTCATGTGTTCATGTGTTCATGTGTGCATGTGTGCATGTGTGCATATGTGCATGTGTTCATGTGTGCATGTGTTCATGTGTGCAGGTGTGCATGTGTGCATGTGTGCAGGTGTGCATGTGTGCATGTGTGCATATGTGTTAACATCATGTACAGATTGTAAAGTGTGTTTCCTGTCTCCCTTTCACAGGTGCTGAGGTTGTGTTGGTTGAGTGCAGCAGGGAACCTGAAGACACTGCCACAAATAGTGGAGATGATGAAACATGTGTTGTGGCACAGGCAGGTTTGACAGGGTCTGTCGTTGTTCCGCCAATCGACAGTACACAGCTTTCCACACCATCTATGTGCACATTCATACTGCCAATACATCCCTCATCACTAATGGCCTTAGCTGAGGGACAGCATACAGTAGGCATTGACCAGGATAGTGTGGTATCTATGGCACATGCAACCCCTCACAGCAGCCATACCCAGATTCCTGGAACGGTACCACATAGGCAGAAGTCCAGGGGTTCTTGTGGGAGCACTGCTGGTTGTAATGCCCCTGGCAGACGTGCCCCCACAGGTCTTACAACCTCAGGTATGTTCCGGGCTGTTATGCAGGCACAGGCACATATGGAACAATACACCAGATAGGGACTGAGGGCGCAGAGGGCCCATAACACCGATATCAATGACAGTATCCGTGACCTTGCGGGTGCAGTGCGTCACTACACTGAGGTCATTGATAGACATTGGGGGGAGACATTAGATGTCCTCCGCAATGTAATGTCCATGTGCCAGGACAGTGCAGGATGGCCGAGACACCGACGTGGACGTAAGCCAGCAACATCATTGGCTGGCAGTCGTCACAGACAGCACACAAGTCACAGCCACTCCCGTAGTGGCAGTACCAGCCCCAGCAATGTTGGAGTAGGGCTGTCAATAGACTGTCATAGAAGACCATGTGCACGTGGCTCTGGCCAGTCCCAGCAGGGACATGGGTCCAGTCGACATCCTTCTGCCTCTGATGATAGTACCCAGTCTGGCTTAGTACCCGATACTGTCCATTGCACCCCTGCCAGGCACAAGTACTGTGTCCATGGCCAGAGACGGTGATCTCTACAGCCTGGCAGGTGCAGTCTGTGGCTGTCCCACAATCTCCCGTATATGGCAGCCACATGGTAGAACTGTGTGCATGCAGACACACACACATAATCCAAACACCTAGGGCTAACACATACACACACACATTACATCAACATTGACCCATGCTGTACTGTTGTCCCTCACACACGCACACACACACACACACACACACACACACACACACACACACACACACACACACACACACACACACATACATGTTGATTGGATGGGTCACTGTCTGGATCTGGCAAACCAACAACACACCCTGTGCATATGATGAAACTGTGCCACCTCCTGTCATCTGTAACATTGATGCAGGAACAGGCTAACATGGTGCTGATGCACAGGGTGACTTTATAATAGTGTAGCAATGTTAGCATGTTGTCAACAGTACAGTGTAATGATATCCCTGTAGGTATATCTGAGCAGGCATGATGCATTAAAGCTATGATTATCAATGTGTTAATTCCAAAAATGTATTGTCCGCCCATGTGCCACTTGGCTGATGTGTGTAGTTTTGGCAGCATGTGTTGATGAGTGGAAAGTACGTGTGTGATGTGTGCAGTACAGATTTGCAGGTGTACATTTGTGAACATGGTGGAGGTGCACTGTCTGCATGTACGTGCATACTGGACACATGGGAAGGGTGACATGCCCTGTATTACACAGTGTCAAGACTTCATTGTTTCTATTGGTGGCCAGTATGCATTTTAATACACATATGTTTTAACTTGGGTACACGTTTGTATGACATGGTTTGACACTATGCTGTGGGTGATACTGTTACTATCTGTCATTGGTTTGCATTCTGGTAGTGTACACAACCTCAACAGCCTGACTATAACCAATCGTTAGATGATGTCTTGACAACTGACACACAGATGTAGGTAACTCAGTAGCATTTGGATCCGTCCGGTACTATACTATACCAGTAACCAGTGGTATTGACTGCCACACATTCCTGGGACCACTCCTGTTTGGCATATAGCCCTCTTAGGTACAAGCAAACACACTAGGGATATGTCCGTCCACATCTGGAAATGCATACAGTGGCCTACAATGCATTCTCCGGATGAGCCACTTATCCTTCACAAGGGTATCATACAGACAGATACCTGTTGTCCAACCCATGCTGTAAAGCTGTAAGCCAAATATAGCATAGTCATCCACATTTATTAAACATTGTATCCCAACAGTACCACATAGGTAGTAGCTCCAAACATGTAGAATGGGTACCGATGTGTACATACGACCAAGTGTTATGTCATCTGTCCTTTGGTATTCACATTTCTGTAGGTATTCTGAAGTCCCCCGGTGTATCACATAACCAATAAGGGGTCTGTATGCATATCCACAAAGTTGTTGTACACCTATAATGAATGTCCATTATTGACAGACTTTGTTGTGTTTGAACATGTCTGAAATATACCCAAGGCATGAACCCTCACTCACACTATTCTATAGAAACTGTCATGGGTCTGTGTGACACAGATGACCTAGGCCACAGATCACTACAGTGGCTGGCCTTGTCACAAACATACAAATGTGACTGAAGGTCTGAGAAGCAGCAGCACAATCTGTCATAGGTAACAGATGTATTCATGTAGAAAGCAGGCTTCACACCCATGAACTAATTGAGGTCACATGTACATATATGTATTTGCCACACAGATACTTGAAGTGTGCAATGCACATACTGTTGTTATACAGTAGTAAAAGCTAAACACACAACACATTAACCAACAGTATCACACACACACACTCAGCAATTGCAGGATTCAACTCCCTACCTAGGGTATGTTATGATACTAGAGAGATACGCATTAACACGACGCACTATATGCTTTATTGGGAGCTTTTATTTCCACTGCTATATTTGTAGGATGCTGACATCATCAGACTTGCCAAACAGGAATATACCACTTTTAAGGTGTTTTCCTAGTCTCCAAAAAGGGCAATACTTTCAAAGGAAATCACACAGAAAAATTCACACTCCTCCACACACAGTCAGCAATTGCAGGATTCAAATCCCTACCTAACTATGTTATGATATTAGAGAGATACACATTAACATGACATGCTATATGCTTTACTGGGAGTATTCATTTCCCTGCTATATTTGTAGGATGCTGACATCAACAGACTTGCCAAACAGGAATGTAACACTTTTAAGGTGTTTTCCTAGTCTCCAAAAAGGGCAATACTCTCAAAGGAAATCACACAGAAACATACACACACTCAGCAATTACAGGAATCAAACCCCTACCTAACTATGTTATGATATTAAAGAGATACACATTAACATGACGCGCTATATGCTTTACTGGGAGTTTTCATTTCCACTGCTATATTTGTAGGATGTTGACATCAACAGACTTGCCAAACAGAAATGTAACACTTTTAAGGTGTTTTTCTAGTCTCCAAAAAGGGCAGTACTCTCAAAGGAAATCCCACAGAAACATACACACCCCCACACACACACTCAGAAATTGCAGGATTCAACCCCCTACCTAACTATGTTATGATACTAAAGAGATACGCATTAACACGATGCGCTGTATACTTTACTGAGAGTTTTCATTTCCACTGCTATATTTCTAGGATGCTGACATCATCAGACCTGCCAAACAGGAATATAACACTTTTAAGGTGTTTGCCTAGTCTCCAAAAAGGGCAATAATCTCAAAGGAAAACACAGACACATATCCCCACACACACACACACACTCAGCAATTGCAAGATTCAAACCCCTACCTAAGTATGTTATGATACTGGAAAGATACACATTAACACAACGCGCTATATGCTTTACTGGGTGCTTTCATTTCCACTGCTATATTTGTGGGATGCTGACATCATCAGACTAGACATGGTACTGTGTATGCAATCCCAGGACTGAGACATGGGGGACAGCAGGTGTTACCAGCTTGAACAGGACTCCACAATTCTTACCTTGTGTGATCTATCTGTGGCACAGTTGCCAATCCATCTGATGACAATACATATTTATGCACAGGTTGTTTATTTTGTGGATACGACATGTGTCTGGGATGTTGGAAAAGGCCTATTCAAAGTGTATGTGGGACATGTGTAGCTCATTTCTTTGATGTATGTCCTGGGTGGCTGCCTTGCAAACAGTCTAGCAGGTTTGGGATACATGATCTGCCCATGAACAGTCCAAAGTTGGTAGGGTTGTGTGTTTATAGGCTTTCAATAGCTCTGTTTCTGACTTCAATCATGATGGACTACATGGCCTTGCAGATCAGACTTCATCGGCTTATAAGACTATAGTTCCCATGGTCTGTTGTGCACCAACACTCGTGTAGTGTGCCATATGCTGCTGTAACCCATTCAGCAATTTCATATCCTGTAGAGTGGGTGAGGCTCAACAGACTGTTCAGGTGCAGGGTCTGTTTGTTCTGCAGTTCACTTATGACACATATAGGGACACAATGTAATCCAATTGATGCCATGTTTTCAGCTTTGTAAGGAGCTGTTTACCCATTCTACATGTGATATCTCATGGTATGATGATAGGGCCTTTTGTCAGTGGGAGGTGGGTATGTATGGGCCTGTCTGACAGGATGTTGGCATTGTCAGTCATTTACACTTGGCCCTGACTCAGGACATATATGAGTGTACATTGCTATTTATGACATAGCTGAAGGAAGTGTCACGGTTCTGTATGGACTCCTTCACAGATAATCTTTCCATGACCTGGATTGGATAGTGTTTGGAGTGCACATTGTTTATTGATGATACTGATTTCGTTTTTTTTTCTTTGCTTTTCAACTTTCTATGACCAACCTAAGTATCTGTAGTACATATTTGATTATGACAGGGTTCCAATATATTATATATCTGTCTGTTGTCATATCACTGTGTGCACAAGTCAGGATTGGTGAATTGTGAGAGGTTCCTGGGTTAACACATGCAACTGCCTGATATGTGTGGCCCACTGCTGTACTCAGACATGGCCTAAGTGTGTGAGCATGACCAGTTTGGACTTTCAGTATGTTGTTGGCTGACATTTGCCTCATTTATTCAAGTGTGTGAGCATGCCCAGTGTGGACTTTCAGTATGTTGCTGTGTGAAGTCCACTACATTTGTTGACGTGTGTGAACACTCCCAATATTAACATTTATACTATATGTGTGTTGTAAATCGAGTTGTATTTTTGCTGCAGGGCTCACCTTTGTGTCATAACTCTACAGGGATTATGCTGTGCCTGCAGGGTTTCCAGGAGACACTTTCCATTGACTTATCAACATTTCTTCATACAGGCTGACCAGTGAAATACTGTCATGGTTTAGTGGTTCAGTACTGTAACTATAGTGCACAGTATCCTGGGTTCGAGGACTGTCACTGCTTCATATTTTCATACTGGGCAGACCAGACTGCTTAAGGAACAGTAAAGCAAATATGACCATGTTTACCTGCTTTTGCTCAACTATGCCCAACTTTGACTAAACCTGCACAACATTGCTCAATGTTAACCAACATTGATGAACGCTGCCCAATATTGCTCAACATTGACCAAAGTTGTGCTACTTAGTATGTGCAATTTTGTTTACATATACTAAATGGTGGTTAAAGCTGTTTAGCACTGCTTTATATTGCTTAAAACATGGCAATCATGCCTCAGGTGGTGCTGCAGGGCTGCATATGTCGGATGCACATATTACACTCCCTATACATGTTTGAAAACAGGTAGTGTCAAGTTGGGCATCTCTTTTATTATATGTGGGAGTCAGAGAGAGGTATCATTTCCAGGGTTCCTACTGAGCCAGTGCATATGCTATGCATTGCCTCTTTGCCAAGGCCAAAGCATACTGGGCACGCCTCCTTCTGCCTACTGGGGCAGGCTCAGGTTGTTCCTCCTCTGAGTCACGCTCTGCCTGTGATGGCCTTGGCAATGGTGGGGGGCTGTTTGGCCCAGCCCTATGCTGCTCCTGCTGCAGCTGTTTTCGCAGGATCATATTATGTAGCATAGCACATACCATGACTATTTGGGTACATGTAGTTGGTGAGTACTGCAAGGCTCCACCAGATGTGTCCAGGCACCGGAACCGTGATTTGAGCAGCCCAAACACATGCTTGATTACATTTTGTGTTTGTGCATGTGCCTCATTATGGCATTCCTGTTCAGGTGTGTGTGCATTTCTGATGGGTGTCATCAGCCACGGCTCCAGTGCATATCCAGCATCCCCCACTAGATGACCATGAGGGATGGCCCATTGGCAAATGTCTGGTACAGCTGTGTCAGATGCCAGATATGGGAATCATGGTAGCTTCCAGGGCAGCCAGCACACACATTCATTATTATGCCCTGGGCATCACACATGACCTGGCAGTTGATGGAGGGGAAACCCTTGCAGTTGAAGTAGACCCTACCCCGCTCACCAGCTGGTGGTTTGATGCGTATGTGCGTGCAGTCTGTTGCACCCACTACCTCAGGGAATTCCACTATTTGCTGGAAAAAACGCATATTGCTGGCCAATACCTCAAGGGAATTGGGGAAATATACATGATCACTGACATGTGCTGACATTGCATTCAGGAACTGGTGCAGTACCCTGGATGCTGATGCCTGTGAAATCCCCATCATATCACCAGTTGGTCTCTGGAAGGTACCTGCTGCTAGTATTCTTAGGCCAACACATACCTTGGTTTCTATTGGAATGGGTTCCCCTCTGTTGGTTCTGTGTGTGAGGTGTGGCCTGCACAGCTCAACAATTTGATGCATGAGGTCTCTGTCCACTCTATAGCGCTCCACTATCTCCAGCTCATGTAGCCCCTGGTAGGTTACCCTGGGCCTGTACACTCTTCTCTGTCTCCTCACTGTGGGTTGCTCAGCAGCATTCGCATTGTCACCACCCTCAGCATGTTGCATATGTCGCCTTATAACAGCAATGGCAGCCCCTAACATTTCTTTGTCTCAGCAAAGCTTTTTCAGTTTCCACTTCTATTAGCTTACTGCAGTGTTGCAGTGTCTCTGAGAAAAACATAGTGGAAAGTTGTTTTCAGAGTTTTAAGTGCTGGGCTGGGCTGGGTTAGTGTACTGCCTGTGTAATTGGCTGATTCTGATTGTTTTCACCTGCTAGCTCTGCTAGTTCTCCTTGGTTAACTTCCTACTATTTGTTGTGCTTCCTTTTCCCTTTCTGTTTCCACAGGAGGCAGCACTGCGCAAACAAGCATAAACACGCGCACACAAGCTCACATGCGCGCACACATGCTTACATGGCCTAACACTTGCTGACTCCAGCTTAATCTTGCGCACACAGGCGCAAATGCGCTTACACAGGTTTCAACAAGCTTACACTTGCTTACTCCGGCTTGAACGCGCGCACACAGGCGCACACGCGCGCACACAGTCTTACTCGGTTTTACAGGCATGCACACGCGCATATACACATTGCAGGCACTTCTACAGCCACAGCCTTCAATTTCTTGCCTTAGCTAGGATACCTGTTGACACGCCTCTTCCAGTGATGGGTAACTGACAGCAAACACATGCCACTCTGCTCCAATGAGCTTACATTCTTTCATGCATACCCCCCTCATGATGTCACCTATCTTCTACTCTGATACTCCCCTTATCCTGCTCTTACACTCCACGGACTTTGCTCATATGCCATGGGAAATTGGGATTCACTATCCTTACCCTAATTTGCATAGGATTGCCTACTAATGCTTGGTTACATCTCTTAGACTGAGCTTCCCCCCTTAGCACCTCTACTCAGTAGCCATGTTGTCTTCAGCCTGCCATTCACTTGCATGGCAGATGTATATTTATAATAAAATGCCTATTTTTGGCTTTTATTTTTTATTTTTTTGGATTTTTACAGCGTAGCACTTGTCACGGCTCTGTTTTGCTATTTGCAGAATGGTACTCAGTTGACAACTGAGTACATTTCTGCAGATAACACTACTCTTACTCAGACAGGTTAGGGTTTCCTAGATTGCAAATTTACCTCATTTACATAACTTTCAGCAGCAAATGAGGTAATTTGCATAACCTAGCCCTGTCCGTGTAAGAGGAGTTTTAGGAGCTCTCTTGTATGCCCCTGCCGGCTGATCCTGGATCGCTCGGCAGACATGTTGGCTGCATGGAGTCTTACTCTGCTCTTAGACTCCGTGCAAGCCTTTGTGAATCCAGCCTGCATTGTTTTGTATTTTTTTGTGTCATATTAATGTCTACATCTGTATGCTGTTTCTTTTCATACTATACCTTACTTGCTCAATTAATTTGCAAAGTATGCAGCTGTAACCAAAACGTATCATGAACTATAACTTACATGTAATTCAAGAAAAACTGTGCACTTTGATGTGTTTTAGGTTTCTAACATTATATTGTTTTTAATTATTTTTTGTTAGCCATCCAGAAAATTCTTTGTGGTTACTTTTTTTGGCTCCATCATCTGGATAGCAGCATTTTCTTACCTTATGGTCTGGTGGGCTCACCAGGTACAGTATCCTCAATATTTTCATGAGTATGTTGAGACAAGCAAAGTTATATCATCAGCCTGATAAAATTAGCAGTAAGATGCAAGCATGGAAGGATTAACAGTTTGGAAGAACTACAGAGCAGGACAATGTAGACTAATGATTTTACAATTCCAAGGTCTGCAGCACTCAGTACTCTAAACTTAAGCCACTTCACCTGCCTGCTTCTCCTTTCTTGTTTGAAAATGATGCTTTGGACCCTTTCAGTTTCTGTGTAACTTTGTAGTACAATAGACTACAGTGTTTATTTCATATTGCAGATGGTACAAAGGTCAGAAGACGTATAAGTTGTCAAGTGAACATATGAAATGGCAAGCTCTCTGTGACAGTTTTCTTGTACTTGAGAATGCTTCTGAAAACTGAGGTTCAGAACAGTCCATGCAGTGAAGTTCTGCTGAGGGTAGGGTAGGACTGGATGTCTGAAGGCCTGGTCTCTTATTCCAGGATAAAGATTAGTGTTTGACACCCAACATAATTTTTTTATTACCAAATATTATAAAGTTGTGATAAAAATTCACAAATAATGTATAGATAAATTGGCATGCTCTTACTAATGACTTTGTCCTAAGAAACACTCTTCTTACTGTTCTACATATTTAATTTAGTGCAGTAAAATACCAAGCAAGTAAGCTGACACAAATGACACAAAATGACATTTGACTTTTGCATTAAGTGGCATTCCTCATTCCTCATTCTGTGACATGCACGATTTTTAGTTTTTTGAAAATATCACTACAATAAATATAAATTATTGTATGTTCACATTTAATACTTTTTTCTAATTATAGCACTTCTGTCATAGTTCACACCACAAGCCACTAACATAATTTATTTTATATTGGCAAGACTACAAGAATCAGAATAAAGGAATATCAACTAGGTTTCCATTATTATTTTCTTTGCAATATTTGGACAGGGTGTAATAATTTTGTTTATACAGCATTGCATATACGTTATTGAGAAGTAAGCACTGCCTGGCATTCTTTATATACAATTTTGAATTATTTCAGGAATGTTTGGAGACTGTTTCTGTATATGGAATGGAAATATCAGGGATTCTTCTGCAAAGGTGCTAATTACACTTAACTGAACTAAACATTGAGAACTGCTAATTACTCAAACTATACCAGAGTCATGTAATAAATTGACAAATGTGCCAAAATATATAAAAGTATTGAGGAATTTAAACATAAACTTGATGGTTGGGTAGATTACAAAAAAGATCATGCCATAGCATCTGAAAGTAAGTGCTCCTTTGAAGACTTTCAGGTCTTGGAATATGAACATTGACTTTATGAAGTTACAAACTTGGGGAACAAGGAGAATTTTTTGGATGAACATTTTAACTCATTAAACTTTATTGAACTTTCCAAATTAATTAAAGTTTTACATTTTCTGCTCCACTTAAACATTTCTTACACTAATATTAAAATATAACACTGTTTTTCCATTTGGCTTAATTAAATAATATCCATGGAAAGTATTTTTGAGACTGAGTAATTCCAGTTAATGTCACTAAGGGTATTTATTGTATATAAAGGTATGCATTAGATTTACTAATTTATCCCACAGAAGAGTGTGTATGTTTGAGGTGCAAAGGTAATACATTTTTTGAAGTATCCCAGACTCTGTGAATTTATTTTAGATTATTGGGCACTCTTGTTTGCTAATGAAATATATTCACAATTTTCACTTTCTTTGTAATAATGTATAAAGGATGTCTCTCACTATCTGCACAGTATTCTGACATGTGTCTTTGCTTATTGAGATGTTTGTACATTTTTTCCCTACATGTACATGTGCTGCATCCTATGGCCAAATGATAATTTCGATGTTTATTGATAAATCGTTATACTGGCAATGGTTACCTTTCTAAAAATATCTTATGTCTGCTTTTAACCATTAAGAATATGCTGCTTGTTTTTATAGTCCTCTAGTAAAAGTTTCACGAGAGACACTCCATTATCAATGAACAGCTTAACCAAGTCTTTATATAATTTGCCACCAACTGATAGACCATTCGGAAATTTGAAAACTATAAGTCCGAATGAAACATACTCAACTTGAATGTAGTCTTTTAAGTATAATATCACAAACTGCCAAGTTTTAAACTTAGAAACAAGTTTTTTCTAGTTGAAAAATATCATGTTTGCAACACTCACATTCATTATGATTAGCAGTGCCACCAGTGAGATTGGAGTCCAAACTGTGATTGCCACTCTTTATTGTTTCAGTTAATGGGTTAACCACATTCTTGGGTAATAAATCTAGTAAATTTTCCATACCTTTGATGGTGGTTCTATCATCCCTTTCATTGCCTCTGTTAATAGACAAAAGACCACGTGGAACCAATTCCGAACTTGAAGCTTGTTGTAGAAATGTAGAAGTAAAACGTTAGGTTGACTCCTAGTTTTCAGTCCTTCCAATAAACCACAAATATCCAACACTGTAGCCCTCAGTCTCTGTGTCAACATTACTAATTCCTTAGGAAAAAGAATTTAATCAGCTTTTTGTTTTTGTAAATTCTAGTACTTCTTTCCTAAAGTTGAACTTGAGTGGTTTCAGGAGACTTATTAACTTTTTAGACTTTACAGTGTCTCCTAGTGATGAGGGCAACACGTTCAGAAGTAAGATTTTTAGGAAAGAAACTTTTGAAAACCAGTATCTACATAGAAAAAGTCAACATGCTTATCATATGAAGACAGGTGAAGTCAAACATGAATTTATTAGACTTAGTAGGTTGATAAGCAATAAAAGGATTTTTTAACAAGAAACAGAAAATCTAAAAATATTTTTTCGGTCCAGAGGTTATGATACTGATTAGCTAACAGACATCATATGGGAAGTAATGGCATAAAGATCAGACAAGGCTAAGCCAATCCCGTATAAAGATCAGTCAGAAAGTTCACTGGCCAGAGGTGACACCTGTGAAATCTTTTTTAGAATGCCATTCTTCTATAAGTTTCGACATGGAACACCAGGCACATATAAATGCAGATGTAAACAGTTCTGGTACATTTGTAACACCTCAAATGTTCATTTAAAAGCACTTAATTTAAACCTTTGGTCCAAAAGTAGGTAGAATTGTAATTCCCATGGAGTGGTTTACTTAGCAATTTGTGATTTTTGCCTAAGGTACTATGTGGGCAAGACTATTAGGAAGATATCGTGGAGAATTTATGAACATACCCAGGCCATAAGGAACAGAGATTTGAGTAGCTCTTTAGCCAAGCATTCATTAAGTTGCTCTAATTTAAATAAAAATAATTTTATGTTCTTGATGCTGTCAGTACAAAAGACTTCTCAGGCAATTACAATGCTTTATTAGAATGCTGTGGATCACACTGGCAAATTAAATTATGAGCAGACAAAAGTCCAGGGCTGAATGAATCAGTAAACATTAAATGTTTTTTATTAGCACAAAAGCTGTAAAAGTTGATCATTTGATGATGAGCTATTTATTAGTACAAAATACTCTAGGTTGTGTGTATTGTCCATGTTGAATTTACTTTGTAACAGTTTTAAGTGCATTTTTTAATTTTGTAGGTTTAAGAAGAATGCAATTTGTTGAAGCACATTTAGGATTGCTTGATATTGGTCATGTGATTCTAATGTTACCAGTTTTAAACTTTGGTGAATGTCATGAGTTTTAGATTCTGAAGAAGTTCTTAATAAATTGAAAAAAATGAAAGTGCTATGTCTAAAACTGCATCCAAGACTCTTTTTGTGCTGCTTATAGTAGAACTTTTTGTTGGTTTGGTTACTGTTCTCTGTTCTACGCTATTTTTTGTAATCCATTTTAGGCATTTAGCAAATATACCCTTTGCTTCCATGTGCTCATTTTGAAAAATTTGTTTCCTGTTTTGGAGATTGAAGTAATCTAAAAAAGATACACTTAAACTGGAATATTTGCCATTCAGTGTAGTGTATATCCTTTTCTGTTTTTCTCCTTTGTTCATTCTTAAATTATAGAAGGTTTGGCTATAGTGCTAGTCTAGTATTTTTGCTACTTTGCATTAAAAACTTTGGATGCTGCCCTGAATGTGTTTTATTTAACTAAAATGGTGGTGAATTCCATAATTTTTTTCATTGTTAAAATACATTTTTTGCTTTTTTAAAATAAAGGACCTTCTCTTTTTTAATTATCTTTAAACTAATAATCACGACTGCTATTCGTTCAGACATATAAGTGTGAATGGAAAGAATAGGAATAGCTCTAATGAAAGGAAATTGCATTGCTGTTTCTTTAATCACTATAATATGCAGCATGCTGATGGTTTATTTGGTTGTTATATTCCTTTCCTACCTAAGGGAAGAATATAAATTGTTTAGAACTAACAATACGTATTTTAAAATAATGTAGGGAAAAGGACAGCCACTGTACGTTTATGCTAAAGATCATAATTTATCATACATTTTTAATTTTTGTGAAAATATTTTATTCATTTTCGCAAACATTATTGTATAAATCTAGTCACAGTTGTAAGATGTTCATGAAATTTAGGCAAATATTGGTAATAAAAATATTCATGACTGCATACAACCAAATCTAAGCATTGCACGAGAATACTGAACAATATTCATGGAGCCCATCACCATAAAATAGAAAAAATAAAGCATTCACTGACTAACATCAGTACAATCCCAGAATAAACCATACTGAGAAATATCAGATGAAAATTGTTGTTTACCCTGCCCCTCCCAGATGATAAATACTTTAGCTAACTAGCCATCAAAAATCCTTCTGATGATTTTCCAATAATATCCTTAATATAGGGTCATAGTAATGTCTTCTATTTACCATTACAAAGTCCTTACATTGAGTCATAATAATGTTCTATTTTCATTATAACCAGTTTTAGGGTCAACCAGCTGATCTAAGGTGACCTATATCTCAGCTTTTGAACCATGAAAGACCCAAAACAATTTGACCTCCTCCTTCTTTTCAAACCCAGTGACTCTGAAAACAATCTGCATTAGGGATGCAAATATGCAACACAAATAAACAAGACTCAGAGTAGGGATAGGCTCCTAACTCAACATCTTCACAGCTTGTGGAATATGTTACTAGTACAGGTCAAATTTTGACTAACTTTAAGGCTAGTTTTAATGACTGGATGAGTACACACTATATTACAGCAGGGTTATCACATATGACCCTGCATAATTTGTGAGCTGAGCACTATTAAGCTTTCAAAAAAACAACAATAAATATTAAACTCTATCTATTTAAGGATGTATTGTTTGCTGTCTTATGGTTTTGATGATCACTTGCCTAGTATAGATCCTATATTCCTATCTAATGTAAAATCTTTCTTGCCTAAAAATATAATTCAAAGACGTGTAATGTCTTTCTCAAAGTGCAAAAAAAAAGTTTTATTTTAAACATATTATGTGTGTTTTTATCTTTTTATAGCCACACTGTATGACAATGATATTTACTGATATTTCCTGACACTAACTGCAGATTTTAAAAGGAAATTGGTGTATTAGAGTATGCAACTAATACAGATATATGAATGAGAGTGCAACTGAAGTTAGATTGGTTTAAGGGGCATCCTTCACAATATGATTTTCTTCTTATTACTAGACGCAGCAAATGAAAATAGCATAAGGGTTTTTGAAGTTAAATTAAGAGGCAAACAATTCAAAATCCACTGGACCTAAGGCTGCAGCAGAAATAAAGCAGATGAGTTGGAGAAAAAAATCACATATGCTTACATAACAATGCATTCTGGTAGCTCTCAAGAACATTTTGAAGCTGTTTTCTTTGTTGCCTTAAATAAAGAGACTAGTTTCCATTTCACTTCACAGCTTACAAACATTTAATGCCTCTAGTTCTCACAAAATGAAGTACAAGGGTTGCTTTATGTTGCAATACAGTACTTTTAGAACTCCAAGAGGAAAACCCTTTCTTTTCTTTAATAAGAACTCCGTGAGGCTACCATCTAATTTTTAATGACTGCATTCTAAACCTTTTGACAAAATTAAATTGAATAACCACAGTAACATCTACTCGTATATTTAGAACCTTAATTTATATCATAGAAGTATAAAATAGCAAAAGCTCATCTTCACCGTAATTTCATTCATTCAATTTAAAGACTTAAATGAAACTTACAATTTGTAAGGAACTTATGATAACCCATTAACCCCAGTAAATATTTAAATTAAAAACTACAGACACATTGAAAACAAAATTATGTTCATCCAGTTATGACCTTACAAGTACTGCAAATACTGTACATATCACGTTAAGAATAAAATATATATAATGCTACTGTACTTATAACTTAAAAAAAAAAAACAGATACCAGGATTTTACTGAAGTCCATTCCTATGTGACAATGATTTAGGTATGGAATGAACTGTTCATAAAATGTAATGCTGTCAGAATATCTCATCCCTGAATGTTCTACAATGTCCAAACCCTGAGTGCTCTATAGTGTCCAAATATGCCAGTGGAGTGTAATGATGTGATAAGGTCACAGGCAAAACAAACAAATAAACAAAAACAAATCTTCAAGTAGTCAAGTCTTAGATTGTTTAATAGTTTATTTCATATTTATAATTAAAATTGTTGTGGTACAAATTCACCATGGCATGTTATGTTTAATGCAATATTCTGATGTACAATATGATGAGTTTTATTTATTGGATAACTGGACATATAAATTATGGACCATGGACTACTATCTTCACACAGTATATGGACAGTGAATGTTTCAGTATATCAATATAATTACCTTTTTCCTGTATAATATAAGGTTAAAAATGATAAAAGTAAATGCATTCATTTCATAGAGCACAGGTCATTTTTACTTTTAGATTTTAAAAGTTAACATAACTGATCAAATTCAGAAAATGCTCTCTATTATGTATAATAATATTCTTTGTCTGTAATGCTCAGCATCAGGTCATGTAACATATAAACTCCAGTATGCAGTGAGATCATCTTCTTTAAATATGCATGTGGTTTATTTTGTTCTCTAATCTTCAGGTTGGAGAAACAGTTGGAATTTCAGAGGAGATCATGGGTTTAACAATTCTGGCTGCTGGTACCTCGATTCCAGACCTAATCACCAGTGTCATTGTAGCCCGTAAAGGCTTGGGTGACATGGCAGTTTCCAGCTCTGTGGGCAGTAACATATTTGATATCACTGTTGGGTAAGTACCAAACTCAAAATAACATGCATTTGTTATAACATGTAGGTATAAACCACAACAATAGTAAAAAAGTACCCACAATGGGAGATACGTTCCTGTGGCAAAACAGCAATAAGTACATAAACTCTGACTCATAAACAGGAACTGTATCGGCAGTTTACCAGCTTCCACCACACTTAACTACGAGCAATGTCACAGTCCATAGAACTCAATGATGTTAAATAAAACTTCTTTATTCGAACAGAAAGTAAGCGCTTTCACCATCAGGCTTCTTCAGACTTCAACGTTCACATACATAATTGGTTTTAAATAGCAATACCAAATGATTAAAATAACTGATGTCAGTATTTTCTATTAGCTATTAAAGTAACAAGAAACATAAAAATCCCCAATACATAACATGCCCGAACAAATGCATAGAGATCTAATCATATCGATTATATAAATGACTAACCCACTATTACTAGGTTCATATATCTAATCATATAGAATTCTTTAAAAAATTTTTTAAAAACTTTTTTAAAAATTTTCTAGAATACATAAACCATCTGTTAAACTTATTATAAATACTTATGTAAAAGTATAGTAAGTCATCTGATACACTTCCTATCGTGGAACATATATAAAAAGTATATTAAATTTAATACTTAGATGACTTGCCATGTCTATCTTCAGGTAATAGGTGTTATCATTCAACATCATATTCATGTTCTCTAAATAATTTTCAGTATCTAACAGTACAATGGGACCTCCCTTATCAGCTGGTCTTATGATAACGGATTGATCCTTCCTTAAGTTGTTAAGTGCTTTTCTTTGCTGAAAAGTAAGATTATCTCGCTGACGTTTCACTCTATGTTTAACATTCTTCTCATAATATTTATATAAATCATTCTCCACCAATTTGGCGAAAGTATCTAAAATAGGGTGAATTATGTTGGATTATACCTTGCAGAGCAGATCAGTATCCTGGGTTAAATGATAAGGTGAACTTACAGCCCATCTTAAAGAAAAGAAGACTGGCCAGACCCAAACAGAAATAGTGCTACATGTTTTCAGAAAGAGTTTGTTTATGTCCTGGAATTACAAGATATCTAAGTATTAAATTTAATATACTTTTTATATATGTTCCACGATAGGAAGTGTATCAGATGACTTACTATACTTTTACATAAGTATTTATAATAAGTTTAACAGATGGTTTATGTATTCTAGAAAATTTTTAAAAAAGTTTTTAAAAAATTTTTTAAAGAATTCTATATGATTAGATATATGAACCTAGTAATAGTGGGTTAGTCATTTATATAATCGATATGATTAGATCTCTATGCATTTGTTCGGGCATGTTATGTATTGGGGATTTTTACATTTCCTGTTACTTTAATAGCTAATAGAAAATATTGATGTCAGTTATTTTAATCATTTGGTATTGCTATTTAAAACCAATTATGTATGTGAACGTTGAAGTCTGAAGAAACCTGATGGTGAAAGCGCTTACTTTCTGTTCGAATAAAGAAGTTTTATTTAACATCATTGAGTTCTATGGACTGTGACATTGCTCGTAGTTAAGTGTGGTGGAAGCTGGTAAACTGCCGATACAGTTCCTGTTTATGAGTCAGAGTTTATAACATGTAGGTATGTTCTACCACAGAGATTATGCACTGTTATCTAAAGAAGGAAATCTCTAATGATAAATTAGATTTGGGCTGTTGTGATGCCAACTGTATTTATACAGAACTGATGTCTGAAAACAGAAATCTTATTTCCTAAACTGCATTTTCAGTTTTTGCTAAACATAATTAACTTACAAAATCTTATTTAAGATTTATCCTCTATGTACCTTCTTTCACTTGTTTTTGAAATATTAAGTACGTATGGCAGTATTGCTTATTTTTGTAATTACTAACAAACAATTAGCAGTACCTCCAGTGTAGTGTGATATAAATGGATATTAGTAATACATTTTGCTGTCTACCACCATGTCATTTTACACCATATCCCTTAATAGCATGTAGATCTCTATATTATGAAAATATTAACATAAATATGAAAATATGAAGGAAATGACTGTGATTCATTTCTCTACTGTAAGGACATCCTAGATTAACAATCTCTTTGTCATTTTGGTAATTACTACTTGCTTTTTATAATCCTGCCTGTTATCAACTGGTAAGTCACTTAGTCAAAGAAACCACACCCAGAAAAGGTCTGGATGCCATTGGCCGTAGGCTTGAATGAATTACTGCTTTCTATGCCAAGGGTACAGGGTTTCAAGCTATCCATCTTCATTTTCCTGCCTTGTAACCTTGAGCAAGTCACTTGACAGTGCTTTGGGACAATTGGGAATTTGGGCTAGGCTGCTTAATGTTCTCCTGGAATGCATCCCTTGAATCTATGAAACTAAGTATTTAATTTGCCAGTCAGTATATGGCCCCATCATCACCTCTGTTCATGGGGTTGTAGCTTTGGGTACTGACATAATAGGTAAAAGCAACAGAAATTAGGTTCCTTTCACGGTAGCTGGGTTCATGCTCTGTGATGGAGTGAAGAGCTCTGCAGTACAAGATGATCTTGAAATACAGCCACTGCTCTAGTATGTGGAAAGGAGTCAGATTAAGTGATTTGGATATATTGTGAGGATGGTTCCTTGTACCTTCCATGAAAGTCTGTGACTCATAACCCAAAGAGATGAGTTCACTGGACAGACCCATCACATTTTGAAGAGATTACACCTTTCAATTCCCCAAGGAATGTTAGGAAATCTTACAGAATGATCTGGAGACTGTTGCCAGAGATAGGAAAGTGAAGTCTATCCTGTTCAGCTTGCTGCAACTTGCTTTTGTGACAGGTGGTTTAAAAAAATGGATTGATAAAGATTTTTTTTAATTGGAATACAATAATCTAACCTGGTACAGTTAGATTGCACTCACTAACATCTGATTCTACCTCTGGCCAGAATTCCTCTGAGATAGACTCAACAATTAGAAAGTTTTTCAAGTCATATTGTGTTTGACCAAGAAGAATCATAATCAGCAAACTAAAGTGGAGATTTGATATACAGATATTAATTCACAAGTATGGCAACAAGGTGTCAATTCACAGCACTACCATCCAAGGTTCAGACACCCGCTCTGCAGCTAAGATAGCCAGGACTGGAGCAAATAGATAAAGCATACTGTCGAAGAGCTCTCCCTTACATGTAATAGAGACTAATGTGCATCACAAACAGCTGAACCTTGAAATGTTTGCTTGTAGTAGGCCTGCGATGAATACAAGATGATGACCACTACATGTGCTTAATGTCATAATATCAGTATCCCATCTGTATGAAAAAAAAATCACAAGCATCCAAGAAAGAAGCTTTTTTAATTCTAAAGTTTGATAACCCACCAATTTCTTGATTCTTGAAGGGCCTGCTATCCAAACCAGACCCAAGACGTGGAATGCTAAATGTGACTGTTTCTGATTGACAAGAAACTGTATTTCTCAAAGAGAGAAAGAGAAAGTGCCTACTTAGTATGATATCCTTTGCCTGATGGAATGACACTACTCAAAAAGTATTTGTGGAAATGTGGTAAGGGGTGTTAAAGGCTATGACAGGGCCATTGGAGTGGCAAGTGTGCTTGCTGATGTAGATAACTGAGAAGAAGCAAATGATTAAAATGTAGATAGTTTGTTGCTGCAGTGTGACTTAGACCAGTGTCAGAATGAATACAAGATTGATGAAATTGTAAAAAATGTCCAGCAACTGTTCAGGACAGTAGAAGCCCTGCACATCATAATTGTCCTTATTATCATCACCAATGTGGCATCTCAAGTAGCACGGTCAGCATGCATTTAGGCACCATCTACTTTTGGTCTTTAGTAGGTTGATGTCAGTACAAGCAAGCATTTCACTACTGGTTTGCATCATTTATTGTCTTAGTTGCATCAAAATTTGTTCAAAATGCAAGTATTCCCAGGCAAATGAAGTGTTAATCTGATGTCTTACTTAAAGACAGCTACAATTAATTTTCAATTCCTAATAAAGTAAAGCTTCATCACATTTTGGACATCAGTCTTCTTGATAATCCCCAGGATTCAGAAAGAACATTAAAGTGACCATGCTGCAAAAAATTGGGTTCCCTATTACGCTGTCGCAGATGCAAGTTGTCGAATGTGTCTTTGTCGAACAGTAAAGTGCAAAAAGGCAACATAGAGAAGCGGCGTTTCAGAGAATTCTTTCCCTGGGAAAGAATTTGTTTGGCCACTTATGCTACTTTTCCTTTTTGGCACTGTAGTGCGATCTCAGAGTTGATATATTTAAGTAGGGGGGTGTGGGGGACACAGCCCCCCACGTCGGGGTGTGTGGAGGTTGAAGCCCCCCACGTTAAGTAATGTTTTACTGTTTGTTTATGTTTTTATTTTTGTTTCGGAACAGCGATTGTTTTCCATTGGAAAATAATCGCTGTTCTGAAGTTTCGATGTTGCAAGCTTTCGCTTACATGGAGTTGATTATCTGTTGTACACTCTTCTGAGCGTGCGATATGATAATATAGACCCAAATTGTGCTATGTGTAAATGTCGACATAGTGCAATGTTGCCAGAGCTAATGCTGCAGAAATAAGCCATGCACTCATGGCATAAGCAGCCACTGCACAAAAATATAGACTGTGCTATAGCAGATCATATGTCCCAGGCTGACCAGCATGCATATAACATACTTACTACAATGTTCATTCACACTCACATTGACCTTCTACTACTATGCAGCATGGGCACAGCAAAAAAGTTCTAGCTGTGTTTACATCATTAATGGGAAGGAAATGGGGCAATAGGACAGTCAGAAAGTGGGAGAAGCAATCAGAGGAATGCACAGATGAGCAATGAGAAAGAAAAAGTGGAATGGACAGGGGTAGGAGGATAATTGTTTTAGGACAGGTGCCCTTTTTTACATTTAGAGAAGAAGGTTAGGGGAGGGAGGGAAGGAAGGGAGTGATGTGGCTGGGCAGGAGGGTATAGGCATGAAAGCTAGACCAGACACAAACATGTACCACAAAAAGACTGACAGGGAATGTGCTTATACCAGGGGAGGACCACAAAAGAGATAGACAGTCAGACAGACAGACAGAGGGTGGACACTTGATGGGGAGGACTGGACAACAAACAGGAGGGTGACTGACACAAGGAAGGGGAACACAGTAAAGCAGGATAGGGTGGGGTGAGTACCCCCTGCTAAGCAGCCCTAGCATGGAACCTGTTCATAAATGAAGCAGACCTACTACATGTACCAGGCTATGGAAATGTGCATACATGATACACTTCAGTGTTGTCTGGGGACCACAGATCAGTATAGACACATAACAGGCCACATTTTATATCACACTCTGTTCCCACACAGTCGACATCAGCTTGTTTTCAGGACATGGCCTTAGAGAACACCATACAGCTGGTATACCACATGTTAAAGTCACAGCGGCAGCATGACCAGTGGATAGATAGAGGTGAAGGGCAACAGATTTGTTCCTGGGCAGGGAGCATAGGTGTATGTTCATGTGAACAGGTATTGCAATGGCACCAAAACAAAGACAGCAGTTAGAGAAGTTTTATTATAGGAATATGCTCACATAGCAAGCATGTATTGTACACTGAGAACACTGACAAGGTCTTCAGGGAGTGTATGTCACTGAACCTTGTGATAGACATGAATAGCATTGCTGGGCCAAAAAGAACAGCACAACAGGTCCATATCAAGATCACTGACATGATACATTATGCCAACATAAAAGCTCAGGCCTTCACAAGGGAGAGAATGGGCACAGATGAATGACCACCAAGACATACTACCCTCATAGACATGCAAGAGTTCTTGTTTTTTCTGTCTGAGGACAATGATAGAATTATATGTGAGATACCTGGATGACATCTTCATTTTGTAATTCTGAATCATACTGTTGAGTGAGTTGTTATCTTCAATCATCATCAATACAGTCATAAAGGAATTTCTTTTTGGATAACCATACCATCATCCAACCAACTGATCTTGGAGAAGGAATTAAACATCATCAAAGGAATGTTTTTGAATCAGTTATGTACAAGATGGGTGGGGTAACATCTACAAACCACTTAGAAAGGTTTGGAGGAATCTGATGGCTATGGGTATGGAAGAGACTAACATGAACATCTTCTAGAAAGAGGAGCATACAACAAGATATCACATGAGAATCAACAATGTCAATACATTAATTTGAATAACATCATTAAATTGAATGACATGTGCCACACTACCGTATAAATAGGTGTAACAAGGGTTCTATGCTGAATGTGTTACTTTGATATAATCTATTTCCACCATCCAACTGTTCCTGAGGACAATGATAGGACACTGATACTTGCAAGAGGCTTGGATGAGGTATCTGTACTGGTACTGATACCACGAGTCTCTATTAGGAATGCACCAGCCTGATATGCCCATATGCTGCTAACACTGTTAATATATGGCATTGCACCACTCTCATGAGTTTGCAGATGATAAACCTCACCATGTCTCTCCAGCAGATATGTCAGGGATGCCATCACTGTGCTCTGCACCTCCAGCTATGTGCAAGTTCCTTCTGTTTGTAATGTACTATATGCAATATTGTTGCAGCAATGGGGTATGGAATTGTCATATATTTTCATTTATGCCCAAGTGTCTGTCAGTTTGACTTCATAGGTGCTACAGATCTGGGGTTAAGCACAGCAACACAAGATATGTCTGGTGTCAGTGCAGTACTGGTGCCTGACAATAATGATGGCATGCTCAAAGTGCTCATAGCAAAGTCAGGCAGCACAGTGCCACTGTCAGCAACAGTTACAGTAGGGGGTACCCTACCACTCATGGAAACACCTGTGGTGGCTATGGACACCACCTGTGCCTTCCCACCATCTATAGAGGAAAAGGCCATCAATAGCAACCTAACACAAGATGCATAGCTGTAACCTGCACATCCAACAGCAGTGAGCAGTACCATCATTATGGAACATGCAGAAAGCAGACGTGAACAGGGAATTTTTGGACATTAGAACCTGACTCCTGCTCAGGCTGTGACCTAGATTTCCAACTGGGCATAAATCAGTAGATGTGTAGGTCAGTGTTAAAAGCACAAAGAGATGACAGCCATGTCTTGACAGAGATGATTAGCATGCTGCATAGTATATGTGATGACATATGTGAGGACCTGCATAGTGCTATGGTGTATAGGTACAGGGAGTACATCTACATGCTTAGGGCATTAGAGTGCCACTGCTCAGTTACAGCAGCATCATGGGGTATGGTGGCACTGCCCAACATGGTGGTCAAGATACGCCTGTCTACCAGTCCTCTGCCTCCACTGGGAGTACACCCTACAGGGAAGGTTCATTGAGGTCACCTTTTCTTTACTACCACATACTTCTGATAAGTTGGCAGTGATACAGCCTACTGTACATATCTTCTGTATTTGCCCTACATATCAGATGGCAAGGCAGTCATAGTTCCAGAGTTGAACATCACCAAGTGTTTATGATGGTGCCATTCCATGATAGGAACATCTATGGAGTAGTAGACATCTGCAGTCTACTTCATACTCACCTGTGGATCTACAATACCTGTTACATCTATGCCCCTACAGTGCCACTCCATCTGCTGCACCTGTATCCTCCATGTCCACCCAAACCATCTGGCAACCTTTCCCTCTCAGGAAGTTCCACTCCATCACTACACAGCATAGCAAGCCCCCTCCTACCTCTCAACCATGCACCCCCAGTAACACTTCTACTTTTCCTAGTCCTTCCTCTTCCACCTAAGTAGTCTTAGCTGATACCTGCTACTCTGCCCCACCCCACATGCACACATGATGGCAACTGCACCTTATCCAAACATCTGTGAAATGTGGGTTAGGTAATGTATAATGCATATTATGGTCATTCAGTGCACTGCACTGCATAGCCTGATTGTAGTATATGCATTGGTTTTATTCTTTATTGCCTCTATTCTGGTCCATAGTTGTAGACCAGATGATACTTTTTTGACATTGCTACAGTATATTACTCCAACCTCAGTCTCACATAGGATTCCCCAGCAGATGGCAACTCTTCACATGACAATTCCTTCACTACTGACTCTTATCTGTCTGGTGCTGCAGTAGTGAACTCTTGCTGTAGCTGTTAGCATAAAAACATGTTGCCATCCATAGCACAGATGATGAATATCTTACTGCAAGTCACCAGAGAATATGGCAATGCATCACTACAGGTATCTAGACAATGGAAGTGGGTCTTAACAACTCTGAACACATGCACAATGATGTGGTAGGTTTGCACCAGAGCAGTGTTGAATGACCACTCAGACAGGCTCTGAGAACTGTGTATGGGTGTCATGAGCCATGACTCGAGGGTGTATTTGGCATCACCTGCAACACACAACAGTGACCACTTTATGAGTCAAATTCAACTGCAGTCTACATAACTGCAGACTTACTTGTGCAGACTGTGGTGGGGTTGAGTGCACTTGCCCATTAGATGCCCCTCTGTGAAATCAGTCTATAGGAATGACTGATATAAATCATATTTGTGCTAGATGTGGGAATTGTGGGAACTGCCTGGATGGCACATAGACACATTTTAAATAATACACTGTAAATTGCATACTACCTGGCAGTTGATGGAGTGAAAGCCCTTCCTCCTGATACTGGGAGCCATAGGGACCTTGTCTGGTACTGAAAGCAATATGGCTACAGTCAAAAGCCCTTAGAAACTCAGAGAAATTGGCTATTTCATTGAATACTCACATAGTGATGTTTCATTCCTCTGACATCTGCAGGAATCACATATGCTTCTCTGTGTGCTGCAGAAAATGGTGTAGAATTCAGAAGGCAGATACCAGCAAAACTCTTACTGTGTCATCTAATGGCCACTGGAAAGTCCCTATAGTAAGAATGGTTAATGTTACGCAAACTGCAGTGTCCACAGGGACAGGTATTCCATGCAACACATACAATGACATGTGAGAAAGGCACATGCCTACAAATTCTGACATGGTGTCTCTCTTCACACTATAGCATTCAACTATGTCCCTGTCATGGAGGTGATGGTCTGTGATGTGGTGGGTAATGATGTGCACCATATTGGACATTGGCTGTAAATGACTGGTAAGTTATGATGTTCAGCTAATGCATATGGTGCTTCTTTAAAATCTCACCAGTTGTTTTTGTTTTCTTAGCATTTTGCTTTTCTTCTTTGGCAGATTAAAGCAGCCCCTGACCAGGTCTAGGAGGATGCCTAAGAGTGCTTTGATTCTGACTGAGCCCTTTGCATTTTTTCCCCAGTGGAATGAGAACCTGAGCTGCCCACATATTTTCTGTAATGACTGTAAGCCCTGCTTAGCCTCCTCCTCCCTGTGTCACCTCCCTATGAAGAACAGGTCATGCATGGCATGATGTTCTGAGTTTATTTTCTCTCAAGTGTCACTTCAGATGCCATATGCCATGCAATGGTCAACTAAAAATCAGAATATAGTACATCTAGTGAGTATGAATGTATCAAGAGCCACTGCATACCCCTGCACATTATCATATTCACAGTATCATCGAATGGCATACTTTATCCAAGAGAGCCTCTCTGTTATAATGCAATTGGCCACTCAATACAAAAACAGCATGGCTAATTTTGCAAGGAGTATACTGCAGTGACCAATTTGAAATATTCAGATGCTGGATCTGTTGCTTAACTAGGTCAGGTACACATTCAGTGATGCTTATTTCTGTACATAGACAAGACCACATGTTTTTTCTCTGTTATTTATGGATGCGTTATGGATGTTATCTACCTTGCCTTTTAAGTGTTAACCAGAATAACCTGTGAGATAAAATAGAAGAAATTGTCAACTCATCTTGTATTTTGTATGCCTTGCTGTATATGTTAGTCTGGCATGTTAAGTCTATAGCTGCAATACAAAACCACTAGCTGTCCACTCCTAACCCAGCCATTGATAAATGTATGGTAGAGGTCATGTATTTGATGTATACATGTCATTACAAACCTCCTGGATAATGGGAAACTTAGATTTGTGATCAGACTATCAGCACTGACTACTAGCTTGCAGATTAATCTGCACTGTCCCTTGTAGTTAATGCATTGTGACTGACTGGGACTTGTTGTGACTGACTGGGACTTGTTGAAGTTCCAATACCCTATATGTGATGAAAAGCATCAAGGAGGAAGCTGGCAGCTTTATATGAAGCACCCATGCTGGAATGGCACTCCTGATAGGTTTCCTGAACTTCATGTTATCCTCCATGTGCTCTATTATAACATCCACAAAGTTGTTGATCCTGGATACAGAGGCCTGTGATATTTCCAAAGCATCATCACTTGGCTTCTAAAAGGTGACAAGTAAGCGTACATTAAGCTGTCACTCCTTGCTCTCCAATGAGATGGTCCTTCAATCATAAGGGTGTGACATCTGAGGTCTGCAGATGAAGCCCTCACCACCTAGAATCAAGTGTTTTACATATATGTTTAGGATATTATTTTTTTTATTGGGGGTCTGTTTTAGGTGTCGTGTTATGATCCCAAATGTCAATCAAATATTTACCCACAGTAGTTGCCTGAATTTAAATAATTCTTTCATTTGCAGCATATAAATAGCAGGGCATCACAAAATGACAAGCTGTCATTAATTTGATTAAAATTTTATATTCTTTTGTTCTCATCCTCATCAGTAGTTTCATTGTGTTGTCATTTTATAAAAACTAATTTAGCTTTTAGCTAAAATACACTGTCACTAACCTGACTCTGACAGCACAAAGCTGCATCTGAACCACTGTAGGGCCACTGCTTCACATGCCAATTGTGTCTTCTCTGTAAAGAACTGAGGTGCATGTTAATACTAGTAGATACAGGTGAGCATATTGATAACTGGAGTGTTTCAATGTTACCTACAACTTTTCAGGTCTCAAAAACAAAACTGCAAAAAGGCAGAAAACACAGAAGAATTCCAGTCACAAGCTCTTTCCGTGATGAAACAATCACATTTCAGGATTCTATAGGTGCATTAGTGAAGCATGACCTGGTACATACTAATTGCCCATGTCAAATAAGAAGTCCATTCATGTTGCACCATTAAATTTCTATGGAACAGCTGCGATTTAGGACCATAATGTTTGTATGGGTACCTTCTATCCAGGAATGAAACACTGCTGCTGAGCTTGGAAATCTAGCAGAGGTCAGGAAAGTCCATTCTCTTAAAGCCTCTCCCATGATCACGGTACTCAAATGGCAACCTGTAAACTGTAAACAGCTTTGCTAACAAATATTTCAGTTGACAAGTCTCAGTACTGCATGACATACTGGGAAGTGTACAGAACTACCATGAAATTTAAAACAAGATTAAGAGATACATATGATGTCACATCACTGCCTGCTCACATATTGTGCATTAATGTATGATTTTGATGTGCACCATGTGGGACGTATTAACCAATGGTGGAAATATATTTATGTTTAAGTATTAAGTGTGTTATAAACATTATTATGTCCCTTAACTATTTTCTTTTAATGCTTTCATATGGATCTGTATCATTTATGTAATCTCATTACAACACAGCTACTCCCTGTGATTTAAAAACCACAACAGCATGGTACTTCTTAAAGTAGCTACTTTTTATATGTATAAATATGACAAGAAGCATACTATGACAGCATGCACAACTGAGTAAGCAGCCAGGACAAGTAGTCTTTTTTAATTTTGTTTACAAGTCCATTCCACATCTTCCAAATGAGACCGTGTATGTTATATGTTTCTCTAACATATAATGCTGATACACCTACATGAGAAATACATGGAGTTAGAGTTGTTAGTTAATTCACCTTTATGAGATCTTGACCATATATATATATATATATATATATATATATATATATATATATATATATATATATCTACAGATTCACTTTAGAAGCTCGAAATCCTGAAATATTGAATTTCAGAATTTCGTGCCCATAAAATGGAAACCTGAAAAGAACGAAAACCCAGAAGCGCGAAATTCAAAATTCAGCATATCGGAGATGTTGAATTAGCGCTTCTGGTGTTTCACTGTGGTTATGGAGTCAGGTAAGTGTTTATGTTTTAAGGGTTTTGGGTAGGGGCTGTAGTGTGTGTTAGTGTGTTTTGTTACTGTGATGTGTGTGTGCGAGGGGACTGTAGCTTGTGTGGTGGTGTTTTGTGTGTTTGTGTGTGTGTAGTGTAACCTTGGAGTTAGAATATTTATGTAAGGGGGTGTAGGGGTGCAGCCCCCCACATGGGGGGTGCATGGGGGCTTGCCCCCTACTTTTATGTAGGACAGTGTGTGTGTTTGCGTGTGGGGAGGAAGGTGTGTGTATGTGTATAACAGAAGCGCTAGTTCAACATCTCCGATATGCGAGATTTTGAATTTTGCCCTTCTGGATTTTCATGCTTTTCAGGTTTTCACTTTATGGCATGAAATTCTGAAATTCAATATGTCAGGATTTCGAGCTTATAAAGTGAATCCATATATACACATATGGATTTTTCTCCCTGTGTTTGTTTGGGTTTCCTTTGGGTATTAGGCACTCTAAATTGACCATAGGTGTGAGTGTGTGGTGTGTGTGGTATGGCAGGGCTAGCCACCTGACAGTGTAAAGCTTGGCTTTAGATTACTGACATCCCAAACCCATGTGCAAAAATGGGAAAAGGGGTTGTGGATGTATGTAGGTACAGATGTCCTACTTATGTACATATATAGTTCCTCAACCTTTACACTGATACCCACTTAAGTAAATTTTTTGTAAGAGTAAAAAAGGAACAATAAAACATATTACTAGATCTGCAATTTACATGGTCTTTTAATTAGCATGTTTGTCCTCCCAGATTTTTTGTAAATAATGATTCACCCTCTGAAAAATGTTGTCTTTCTGTGGGTTTTCTAAAGTGCAGGATAGCAAATTTAGGCCCTTTTAGTGCTTGGCACATTAACCTGCAAGGATTCTTAAGGAGAACCCTCCTCTTGGAGTTAAGTGATTTTGCACTATTACCTACCAACATGGAAAAACACATCCAGATATGCTTGCCAATGGCTGCAGCTCCTTTATTCAGTTTGACTGTTTGTAGTTAGGCTCTGGCCTTAATATCTAGCTTTGGTCATGAATCAGTTGCTTTTTCTTTGACAAGGAGTTGGTCATAATCAAATTCTTCAAAAATTGATTGCCTAAAAACATATTGTAGTCTACCACATAAAATGTTATGCATGGAATTTCATTTTTTTCATTTTGAGATGTTTCTTGCAGATAAAGACCCTAGACCATAACTTCTCCAGAAACAACATCAGAGAACCACTCAATGACATGTTTGCCACACACTGCTCTTTCTGTGTTGCAAAAGTGTGGTAAAGCACATTATCACCCTATGTCCTCTACTTATAACTAAGTCATACACTTGCGACATCACTAGATGATTCTTGGACTCCCCTGTCTTAAACTAGACAGAGCATTTATTACTGTCAGCTATATAGCAGTCTTCAGTATAGATAACACAAAGAAACTCTTTCAGGTTGTAAGACAAAGACAGAAAAATAAAGAAGAAAGTTAGATACCTTTCATAAGGGATGCCAGCAAAAACCTGCTCACCAACCACAGGAAATCAAGGTCAGATGGAAGTACTACTATCAGCTTCTGAATGAAGGAAACCCCACAGAAGCTGTACTTCTCCAGACATAGCCTACAATGAAAGATGAAGAGGTTTCCACCATAGAAGAAGTAAGAACAGCACTAAGGAAAATGAAGTCAGGGAAAGCAGCAGGCTGAGATGGGGTCAAGGCAGATATGATCAAGATATTGGGTGAGATAGGCGATGAGACTAGAGAATAAGCATACTACTGCTAGTGTATAAGAACCAAGGGAACATTCAAAACTGTGTAGTGCAGAGGCATTACACTTCTGTCACACTGCATGAAAATGCTGGGGAGGGTAACTGACAATCGATTATGCAATATAGTAGAAAGTAAGATGGGAGATGAGCAGTTCAGATTCAGATCAGATTGCAGCACAACTGACTTGAAGTTTGCAGTGAGACAGATAGTTGAGAGGAAGCTAGAGACGATGAAAGAGTCAAAATGGGTGTTCCTAGACTTGGACAAAGCATATGCCAATGTTCCAAGAAAGCTGATTTGGACAGGGTAGAATTCATGCAGGCTATGTACAAGGACCCAATGACTCAAGTGCAAATCATTTTTGGGTACTTTGAGGGGTTCTCAATGGGATTGGATGTGCATTAAGGTTCAGCTCTGAGCCGTCTACTGATCATACTGATGGACTGCATTAGCAAACAAATCCGGGGTGGACAAGTCAACAAAGTTGCTGTATGCAGATGATGTGGCATTACAGGCAGACTCTGAGTAATAACTTCAGCAAATGATAGGGGAATGGAATGCAAAACTGAAGGCACAAGGGATGAAACTGAGTACAGATAAGACAGCTGTAATGGCAGCAAATGGGGGAAATCAGAAGAAGCTGAGAATTGAGATAGAAGGCAAAATAGTTGAACAGATTAACAGCTTCAAGTATGTGGGATCATTGGTTGAGAAGAACTAAAGTCTGAATGAGGAGGTCAAAGCTAGAATCAGAGAGGCTGCAACCAATTGGAGCAGAGTATTGGGGGTAGTGTATGACAGAAGAATGCCAAAGAAGCTGAAATGTAAGGTGTAGAAAACAGTGATGCCACCAGTACTACTGTGCATTATAGAAACCTGGGCAGTAAAGGCAGAGCAATTGAGGAAAGTAGAGGTGATGGAGATGAAGGGCCTGAGATGAAGTAGGATCCAAACTGTGGGACAGATGAAGAAATGAGGATATCAGAGCAGAAGCCAAATTAGCTCTAATTGCTGAGAAAGTAAAATAGATTATTGGGGTTTAGGCATATGTACAGAAAAGCTCACCCAGACTCTGCCACAACTTGCTGTGAGGGAAAGGTTAGTTAGTTTTTTTCTTTCTTGTATTTTGTATTATTTTATTGCCTTCTTCTATTTTGTATGTTGTGATTTATTTTCTTTACACTGTGTTTTACTTGTATTCTGCTTTTAATTGCATATTAAAACTTGAAAAGAAACCACAGCTGTGTCTCTTGTAGTCACAGATTTGTTTTCCCATTTTCCCACCTTCCCATCCTGTTGTTGCATTCTTAAACAAAACTGTCTTTCTAGTTGCATGCCCTTTTTATTAATCTGACCACATATCTCCTTCCCTCTCCCCTTTCACTAGCTGTTGTAAGCACAAAATTATCATTTTGTGAATTCACTCCCCTTCAACTACTTAAATTTATTGACCATCCCACTGTATTCCATAGAACCAGAATACAAAAGCACCCATGACCTTTCAATTTATCTTGCAGAAGGTCACCAAAGCAACCGATGAGGGTAAAATGTTTCACACTACCTACCTTCACTTGGTCAAGGCATTTGACACAATAACCCACTCAAACATTGTTGACAAACTCAAGAGGTTAGGTACAAACCTGTATGTTACCCAGTGGATAGCTAACTAGCTCACAGACAGGACCCAAGAAGTTAGAGGCCAGTCAAAAGTGGAGTCCCTCAGAGATCAGTCCTTGGACTACTCCTTTTTGGCATTTACTTCTCATAGGTCAAGGCCAATGTCAGTGGTCTCTGGCTGACTAAATTTGCAGATGATTGCAAATTAGGAGCTGTCATTGAGTTCCACACTGACACAAATGTTCTCCAGGAAGGGGTAACACAGACAAATAACTGGTGTCAGAGCCATGGACTAAAACTAAATGCCAAGAAATGCATAATAGTATAATTTGGGAAGTCATCCACTCCTGGTAACTATCATATTGAGAGCACGCACCTTAGAGTTGAGCCAGTGGTCAGGGACTTAGGGACAAACTTAGACAGCAATCTAGCTTTTAACCATCATGTGTCACAGTAGTGAGGACATCATTCTATGTTGGGCAACTTATAGACAAAGGAATGGCATCTAAGTCCAAGGAAGTCATTGTTCCACTGTATTCAGCATTCATCAGACCTACCATTGAGTGCAATGCCCCTTTAGTGTGTACCTAACCAGGCATATCCAACAACTGAAATGTCCACAGAGGTTCGTCACTAAAAGAATACAGGGCATAAGTAAAATGTCCTATGCAGATGGCCTCAAGACCTTATCCCTACATTCTGTCTCCTACAGGTTTTTGAAGGAAGAGCTATGCCTGGTATGCAGGGTATTATCAGACTCCACTCTGATGGACCTCCTGCATATCCACAAAACAAACAGCACCAGAATTACCAATCCTGAAGACTTAAACCTTGCCTATGATATAAATTGGACTTGCTGGAGAGACAGGTATTATCCCAGAGACTACTCCATCTCTGGAGCAGGCTCCCATCTGTGTGAAGCAGAGTTCCTCCCTAACCCAATTCAAGTTCAACTTGGACAATTGGATGGGGAACTGGAAATTCATCCCTGGTTTGGCACCTATGTCTCTAATTGACACAAGCAGTCTGTAAATGGTTTATCTCCCAAGCCCCTGCTAACACTTATCAAGGTTATCAGAACTTGTCAGAGATTTGGGATGCATCATGGCTAGGCTTAAAAAGGCCCTTGTGGTTTTTAGCCTAGTAAACACTTATGAACCTATGAACCTAAGATGATTGGAGACAGACAGGAAGAAGGAAGGAGGAAGGAGGAAACAACTGTCCCAGAAAAAAAATATGGATGGATTGTGTGAGAGAAGACCTGCAACAGTCTGGTATAACTGTTGAAGAAGGTAGGAGGCCAGCATTGAATCTAGAAGGATGATGACAGTTGACACAACACCCCAACCACATGTCAAAAAATGGGAAAAAAGGGGTTGATGATGATGATGATGATGATTAAGCAAGCATCTTGGCTTCCCAGACCAAACTAAGGAATTCTTAGTATTGTTTGGCCATTGCTTCCTTTGGCAGAAATTTGTGCTAATTGATCACTAATCCAAGAATCAGCCTCAGTCACTTGTGACACATTGTTAGGATGGAGTACACATGCTGTTATAGTCTGACAGTCAGACATATCTGTACAAATGCACACACACACACACACACACACACACACACACACACACACACACACACACACACACACACACACACACACACACACACACAGTCACACAAGCAAAAAATCTGCAAGGAAGTTTTCATACAGTGGTTGTGCTTCCTCAAGTGTTCAAATATTATGCAAAAATGTGTGCATATGATCTTAATATATTATAATAGTCTTTCCTGAAGAGATTTCTTGACTACCTACTCACTTTTTGTCTTTCCAGGATATAGGTTTGGATTTGTCCACTTGTGCCTTTCTGGGATTTTGGACTTCTAAGAGGCAACAGCACAAATGCCACTACAGATGCCACTTCCTATGAATTTTCATGCATATTAATGGCTAAGGCAATTTCCACAGAATGTACTCTCCCCGCATTTAGGGACATAAATATACCCCAATAATCTTGGGAAGCATTACTCTATTGTTTGCAATAGTGAAGTAATAGTTAAGTCTTCACATGTATGATTTTTTTCAGGTTTTGCCTCTTTTTACCATAGGGACATCTATGACTTCTTATTTAATGGTGCCTCAGAGCGTATGCTGGCACTTTCCAGTTTTTGCAACTTTAGCTCTGTCTTAGGCTTAATTTCATAGGGCTCTATTGTAGCTTTATTATTTTGAACAAGTACTACCATCTAGTTCACTTTTAGCCTTTACGCATTTCATTGTGGCCATTTCCTTTGCAAAACTTGTTTGACATATGCTAATTAGCTAACAGCTTCTCAATTGTGGTCAGTTTGCTAGCCACTTGCAATTTATTACTGAAATACCAGTCCACCTATTACTTCTGTATCCACTCCCAATCAAGCAGGTGTGGTTACATGCATACATACATAAAAGCCCAGTAATATGTACCTTCGTATTTCCCATGTACATATGTTTTGCCTTCCTCTACCCTGTCTAGGTCTTTAATGGCAAGGTCTGTCTTGTATAGTGGTCTGTAAGAAACATTTTTATATAACCTTTCACAGAAATCATGGAAAATGGAGTACATGGTCTGGCTCCAATATAAGCTTCACTGTGGCCACTTCTGGATGATTCAGATGATTGTTTTGTCATTTTCCTCACTTTTTTAAGATTACTTTTAATGGGTAGCTATAGTCTGATAGCTTTCACCCTTTTGCATGTTAGTTTCAATGAGACATTTATATGCTTGGGATCTTCTGGTTGTCCTATGCCTCTTTCACTTTCTGGCACTTGATTCTTACATATCACTAAAATACCACTGGCTTGTTACTGATGAGTAATAGGGGAGAGGTTTGTGTTTTTACAAGTGCACATCCTGCCTAGTATTGGGATTAAGTTGACCAAGTGCCACCGGAAAGTGAGACATAACAGAGGCAAGAGTCCTCCTCCACCTTATTACAATACTTGTGCTGTCAGGTTTTCATCTATTACAATTGGATAGGATATTTTCACTTATAGCCCCATCAAGGGCTATCCTTTGTAATGTGTAGTCGATCCAAATACACCTGGCATTTTTTTATACTTGCTTGTATGACTGATTTGTTGTTTGATTTAGAGATTTAGCTGGATGACAACTTTGGACAACATGTGGGTATAGCCATTCCTCTGGATCTCCATCATAACTCACAACTGTCCAGATTTTCACAGAATGTCCAGATTTTTGTCTCATATTTTTGTTCTTTTCCTCCTAAAATGTGTGTTTTTCTGGAAAATCACTGGGATGATCCAAGGATTGAAGTCACTAAATAATGACATACATTTGAGTTTCAGACTTCATATCCTTCAAAGAAATGCATGTTAACATAAATCCTCTTACTGTAACAATGTTCTAAGTTTATTAGAGCACTATTTAAAATCTGTCCATATTTTTGGGCCTTTGTCCCCCCATTATGTTAGTCTTTGTCCAGATTTCTTGCACTAAGAGGTCAAGAGGTATGATCTAAATGTCATTTATAGCACTAGATAATCCAGCATCAATGATTCTGTGGCTGCATGCATTTTTTTTTCAATTGATATATCCTAATTAAATGTTAGAAGTTCAATGCCCTTTAAGGATTTCCTTAGTGCAAAAGTAAACTGCAGTTTTCACCTCATCTGCTTAGTTATGTTATAGTTTTTTTCCCAAGAGTTCTTTGGCATCTTCATTGGCGTAATGCATAAATAATCAAAATGGATAATCTTAGGTGGTTTCACTGCCTGGGATGACAATGTTTCTGATTATGTCATCACAGAAATTCTCCATGTTTTAGAGGATTTTTACTTCAGTTTATTTTTGTTGTTTCCCACATATATGGGCACTGTATAGACTTGGCCTTCCACATGCACCTTGCTATCCTGAACCTGTTTGTGAATCCAGTTTCATGGTCTATGTATCACCTTGTCCACTTCAGGCTCAAAATCTCAGTGATGCAGTCATATGGTATAGTGGCGATCCAGAAAAGGAATTTATGGGTTATCACATGAGACACTATTATTTCCTTGAAGAACTCAATTCTTCAAGGGGAACAAATACCAAACATCAAGATTCCCTGGTTGCAAAATATAATATGACAATCAACAGTGAACCAGGGTATAATACTAAACCCTGTATGCTGTGGAGGCTTGGCTGCAGGCTAAAACAAATATATTTGAGTGCTGTGTCTGCTGGAGGACAAGCTTAGCTTGTTTGACCACTGTGCAGCTTTTCAAACAGACATGGCTGTCAAGATTCACTTCTTAAGCATTGCTTCTGTCTGCTGTAAAGGTGAACTTCTTGACATTCATGTCTTGAACATGTAACATCTGGGTTATGGTCAGAGACCTGATCATAACTATCTATATTTTGTTTTACTCTCTTGAGCCTATTTCTTCTACTGCACTTCTTGCTTTTTCCACTTTTAATTGCAGTATTCCTTGGTTTAGGCACATACATACATACATAAATCATCAGACACAGCGTACAGTTCCAAGACACTTATTCACTTATTTTCATTGTCATTACAATTAGATTCCCTTTAACAAAGTATTTGTACTGTTAAAAAAAGTCCTGAGATTCAGAAATACCACTAAAGCACCACTTTTCACAATAGAATTCCACAGTTCATTAAACTCAAGCAATTCAGAGATCACCAAACCACTACAGCAGTAGGAAGGCAGTGGCCTGTTATGAAGGCAGCTGTGATCAAATTAAGCAAGTCTGGGATGTGGCTATAGTATGGAGCAGACACATAGTCCCACATATGCTGAGGCTCTTAAATGTAATCTTTCTAAACCCCAAAGGCCTCTAGATGTTGTACTCACAGTAAGTATCCTGAGCAAAATCAAAAGCATCCTACCACTTTGATATACCACAAGAATGTACAAATTTAATAAAACTTCTATATGAGAGCACTCACACAATTATACACATAACACAAACTCAAATCCAATAAAAAAATTAAATGGGACCAGACAAGGATGTTTATCTCCCTACTTTTTAACTTATGTATAGATCCTCTGTTTTTACTTATAACTCAAAAAAATGTACCATCACAGCCCAAAAATTTTTAAGAACAAAATTTGCCTTTATTGATGATTTAAATCTGTACTTCTCAGTTCCTAACATAGACGTAGACAAAATTCTTGACTCAATTAATAACTTCTCAAAAGTCTCAAACCACAAAATTAATCCTGTAAAGTCCTTAATTCTCCCTATCAATTCAATAAGCCACACTGACTCTTATTTTCAAAATTTGGGAATAAAGTTAAAATATACCCTAAAATATTTAGTTATCACATTTAAACATAGCCTGAAACTATTCATGCATAATAACTTACTAAAGATTTGGTCAGACATTGATCAGGATATCCAGAGATGGAAAAAAATGAAGCTACCTTTCCTTTTGGAAGCAGCAATTATAAAAATGAATATCCTTCCATGACTATTATGTCAGCTAAATGCAACAAAGTTAATAGTTCAGAAAACCTTTTTTAAGAAATTGTATGTAGCTTTAGCTAAATTTTCAGGTATCCTAAGTCAATCAGAATTAGATATTAGAAATTAATGCATCCAAAAGAAAAAAGTGGATTGGGATTACCTGATTTCAATCTATAGTATGACATAATATGGGCAAACAGGATTATACAAATTGCTGATTATAATCCCAAGAGTAGAGAATGGCATCACTATGAATCAAACTATGGTATAACTATATCAAGAACAGTAGTATTAATCCCAGAGCCCTTCCTTTCTTAAATCAATAGAGATTAAAGGATAGCAATTTTCACTTCTCCTTAAAACATCGAATAATAAGGTTTTAGAAATTGTTGGAAGTTTTAAATCTAACAAGTACTTATATCCTCTTACAGCCATTACATCTGAACTCAAATCTCAGATTAAATAAAGAGATGTTAAATCTGAACAGCTATCCACTCATTAAGGAATGCAAAGTCTGGGATATTTACAAACATTGGAAAAAGTCTTTAGAAGACATAAGGGATGTTCTCAACCTTCCAAAAGGATAAATGGTGTCATCATAATGGTAAGGCAAATCAGAGAACCATTTACTTCAGTATTCGGTGACGTGAAGCTATCAAAAAAGACTTAGATACATGCATTACATTATGGAACTTACTAACCTTAAAGAAAAAGATGCTATCTAATGTGTGAGTTAACAGTATCTCTTAAATAGCAATCATCATTTTTGTACTCAAAATACTGGATTGATACACTGATTGCTCTGAAAAACAAAAATGAAATTCTGTTGAAGCAACACTAAAAAGAATCCCTTTCAAAAAACTCATATATACTCAATCAATGATAACCAACAATGCTTACTTCACCCCAGAAGTACTTTATTTATTTTATTTTACATTTGCTGACTGGGATAGTCCGACTGGATACATGTCCATTTTCAGCGGAGGCCCAGGGAGAAAAGCTCTAAGGTCACCAAATTAGATTAAAATACAGTATATACCGTAGTTAGCATATCTAAGTAAGCAGTAAAGTTTATGATTACAATTTTTACAGAGGTTACATACCTAGGCAAATAATAGTAGTTCTGAGGTTAATGAGAATCAGAGAGTAGGTCTTCAACAATATTTACAATATTACAATATTTACAATATTTATAGTTACTTAACTTCAATTCAGATGGTCTCTTCAGACTGTCTGTGGTGTTACTTACAAATAACAGATTTACTCCATATCTTCTGGAGCTGCAAATGCACTTGTAAATTATGGTGCTCATTGAGAGTTACACTAGAGAAGATGGGATATCAGAAATCCACATTATCATGGGAATTTACAGTTTTGCATATTACCTCGCAAAAATTACTCAAGTTTAACCTACACATTCTAATTATTATCTTCTCTCTAATGAAATTTTATATTACCAAGAATTTGCTAGATTGTACCAAACTATCATGGGAGACTTTCAGAAGTATGTCAGTAAAGTATATACCAACACATAAGTATATAACGAATAACCAAAGCAAGCATTCCTATTTCCTGAAAATATTGCAGTCTTCTCCTGGATCATAATTTGAAAGATTAGCTGAATTTGGAATGTCAAATTATTGTGATTATTAAATGATAAAGGGCACAAAAGCACTCACCCTCATGAGCTTTGTGTTACTTTTTTTCTGTCCATAGTGTATATAGGGTGTTATCAGTGTATTTTTGTTGTAACACTAAACATTTTCTTGATAGATGATGTACCTAATCATGTCTGAATTCTTCTTAAAAAAATGTTGATTGTACTGTATCTTCCATATTGACTGAATCTTATAACATCCATACAATACAAGAGCAGAAGAAAAATAAAAATATTTGAAAAACAAACAAAAACAAACAAAAAAAAAACAAAAAAACAAAAGCACCCTACCAAAACAATATCTACCATGACACATGCAATCACATTTCATGGCATCTCAACTTCTAAGCCTGTTAGGAAAACCATCCAATATTTTGTTCATAACAGACTCCATTGTGAGAAACACAGCTGTCCCACTCAACAGACTAAGTAAAGAGAGAGTCACAGTCAGTCACCTGACAGGGACCAGGATCTGCCATCTCATACACACACTCTCAGAGATAGTTGGCACCTGTCCCCTCTAGGCTTTCAAACATTGGCTAAAACCTTGTCCAACTCCACAGTGTCTTTTTTAGGCATTGCCAACCTGATAAACCTTCAGATATAGCAAAACCAATCCAAAACAATCTAAAGGTGTTGGTGCTCAGAATCAGGAGTGTAGACAAGAAGCTCTACTCCCTGCAAGCTCTCCTTATCCAGGAGAATGTAGACATCTGTACAGTTACTGAGACATGGTTTACAGCCATGGAGAGCACCTCTGCAGTTCAGGACTGTAATGCCTTCCATACATTTAAATTAGCTACTGCACAGGAATGGGGAAAGAGGTGGTGGTGTCTCAATTTATATCGAAACAAACATTTCTCAAAACTGGTCAAACACTATGGTGCAGTTGAGCTTCTCCACATCCAAATTAACATGGGCAAAGTCCATACCATATCCTTGCAAGTTAGAGGTCCCTTGCTATGACCCAGGAAACCCATAACACAGACTTAAATGTACTAGTGACACTCTCCATTCAACCCAATACCATATTAATGGGAGACATTAACTGCTACAGTATAAAGTGGGAGTCATACACAACCCCAGCCATGCAAAGCCCAGAGATCCCTGAACTTTTTATACATGAGCACTCTGGACCAAGTATACCAACTAGGGGTGCTAACATCCCTGCCTTGGTCTCACAACATGGGAAAATGTTGTACCTATACATAGTGTAATGTCCTCACTGGTCAGGTCAGACCATAAAGCTGCCTCCTTTGAAATAAAACTAAAACCAGGAACCCCAGCTAATCTGGAACTTTTATTATTCTACTAAGTGATACCCTGGCAAAATTTCAAGCCACTCCAAATTCTGAGAATACTTCTGCCTATGTGGATCAGTTCATGGAAATCTTGTACAATCATGTTAAAGGACATATGCATCTGTACCTACCTAGAATAAGCACAGGGCAAACTAAAAAAACAAGCCACCCTGGTGGAATCCCAACATCAACTGTTGTATAACAAAAAGAAAGAAGTCATGGCAAAAATTACCAAGTGCAATGCCTAGCAAGGTAAAAACTCTCTCATCATTCGAAACAAACACCTCAGGAGGCTCATTAAGTCTAACAAGCGAAAGCTAAAGTAAAAATAACCTCCCAGGCCAAGGCCAATCAGAAGACATACTTCAACTCTGTCCAAAGCCTTAAAAGCAAAACAACAATGTGCTGAAATAACTGTAAATGCAGTCATCTATGCTGAGCTGGAAGATATAGCAAATCTACTGTCCAACACGTTTATCTCCAGTTTTATTCCCTTACCCCCAGACACCTCTCAGGAAATACCCTTAACCATAACTTCCTCAACTATCAGTTTAAAACAGGTCCTCAAAGGCCAAGAACACTGCATTGATGGGCCCAGATAATATCCAAGGATGCCTCTTTAATGGCATGAAACATGACCTATCAGGACAAGTAGACTCACTATTTATCTACTGCCTCCAGAGAGGCATGTCAAGAGAGTGGAGGACTACAAATATCACCCCTCTGCACAAGGGTGGGTCATCTACAGATCTGTGTAGCTACAAACCCACACGTTTGACTAGTCTTGTATGCAAAACCATGGAAAGAAATATCATGGAAATGCTAAACAATGACATTGGAAACCTTCAGGCATTGGATCCAATCTAGTTTGGTTTCATCAAGGGCAGATCATGTCTATTCAACCTGATGACATCCTCAAGGTCAGTTACGCAACTGATCAGGGAAAAATACTGTATACTGCTTGCTTTAGCCTGACCAAAGCATTCAACACAATAATCCACTCAGACATTTTAAAAAAGTAATGAAAATTAGGTATAAACCCCATATCCCCTGCTGGATTGCCAGCTGGTTTACAGATAGCACCCAAGAAATTAGGATAGGAAAGTCTACCTGTATATAGAGACCAGTCACTAGCATTGCCCTTCAAGGCACAGTGCTAGGACTGCTCCTTTTTGGCATCTACTTCTCTGCATTCAAGGCCAATATCAGGGGCCTCTGACTCACCAGTTCTGCAGATGACTGCAAACTAGGTGCAATCATAGAATTCCCCCAAAGACACAAATACCCTTCTTAAAGGCCTGAGACAGACTAATAACTGGTGTCAAATTCATGCTCATAAACCCAGTGATGAAAAATGCATAATAGTCTCCTTTGGGAGAATGACAGCCCCTGGAAAGTAACACATTGATAATAAGCGTAGACACAGCAGTTAGGGATTTTTTAATGCATGCATACAATAACCTGGCCTTTGACCATCATGTGTCTATAGTAATAAGGAAATCATTCTACGTTGTGCAACTTATAAGCAATGGTATGGCATCTCGGTCCAAGGATGCCATTGTTTGCTGTGCTTGTCCCTTATCAGACCAAAAACTAAGTACAGTGCACCATTTTGTATGTACCTGGCCAGGCATATGAAACAAATGGAACATTCATAGAGGTTCCTCACAAAAATAATACAGGCATAAACCGCATGTTGTATGTGTATTTCCTGAAAGCCCTATCCCTGTACTCAGTCTCCTACAGATTTCTGAAAGATGGTCTATGCCTGGCCTACAAATAATCCTCTAATTCTACTCTGGTGGATCCATTGCACATCTGCCCAACAAATAGCATCAGAGTTTCCCAGTATAGAGACCTAAACATCATCTGCAACATAAATAGGATATGTTGGAGGGATGGGTATGAGACTACCTCCATTTCTGGAACATACTTCCCATCCATGTGAAGCAGAATTATTCTATAACCCAGTTCAAATATAACTTGGACCATGAGATGAAGATTTGGAAATTTACCCATGGTCTGGTACCTGTCTCTCTATTAGGCAGAGGTAACCTGCAAATGCTTGACCACCCATGCCCAAGACTACATAGACTACATATACCGCTTAAAATAACCTTAAGGACCCATTTGGGAAGCATGGCTAGGCTACAAAAGCCCCTGGGGGTCATTAGCTCAGTAATAACCTGTGAACCTCTTGAGGGCATCAGAACTGAGTAGAGGCTTTTAACTAGAGTAATCTGGACATAGGTAAGGAGGCCTTTTGAAGAGGAGAATACATCAAGTAGGGAAAATGAATATTATTTTAATTTGTTAACTGGAGTATAACATTGACCCAGGAGGACCATTTTTCAGATTCATCTCAGTAGCAAATAAACAATATTAACACATTGAATAATATAATGATGAAATTACTGAAAAAAAGGTATTTCACCTTATTTTACTGAGTTGGTAACCTATAAATGTTTAAGATTCTGCATGTTTTTACAAAATATTAATGTACTTCCAGCATTTTCAACATGTATACAATAACTGTTTTGAAGTATATTTACAGTATATACCTGACTGTTTAAGAGGAACATAGGAAAGAGGGAAAGGAAGTGAAGGTTAGATACTGTGAGAAATAAAGCATTTTTATTAGTAAAATGAGGAAAAGTTGATAGGTAATAGTAGCAGCTGTGGGTAGGTAGTTCTTTGGCAGTTTATCCTAAGGAAACTTTATTGTTTCATGGTATTGTGAGATGTTACTGTGAAAGAATAGTCGACCTCTCAAGCAGTTATTTTTAAAGCATTAGCATGTGGCTTCCTTATATAGGATTTTTTTTCAGTTGGACCTAGAATTTGCTGATGGAAGAAACTTATTTCAGTTGCAACAACAAATTCACAGGTGGTGTGACCAATAAGGCTCAGAGTCCCAAAATTAAAACAAATAATACAAATTTATTCAAACAAATATAAAAAGTTTGGAAAAGCACTTTCGTCAAACTGACTCCATCAGAACCATGAATTAAAAAGACCAAACACTTAAATTTCCAAAATGAAAAGTCACATGATAACATAAAAATTAGTTTTTAAAGGGGTATTACCCCATTTTATACACACATAGTTTTTCTATTAAGAACAGGCATAACAGAGGTACTGTCATTTATCCCTGTCTTAGATGTTGCATTTAATCTCAGTTGCCATTTCAGCTCACTCTCCTCAATTTTATTTTCCCAGTAACCTCCCCTCACATCTTTTCTAATTCTTTCTAAAATATCAAATTTAAAATTAAAATTAGTTCCTTGACAAGGTCCGTTACTATGTCTGAACAGTGTATTATTATTGTCACAATTCTTAACTGCATAAAGATGCTCATAAATGCGTTTCCATAAACTACTAGTTGTTTTCCCCATATAAAAAAGTTACAGCTTTACACACAGCTAAGTAAACAATACCAAGTGTGCCACAATTCCCTGAACTCAGGAAATCTCTCCTTGGGGAGGTTTCCAACAACAATATTACTGTCCTGATTGATAAATTTACAGTAGCTACACATACCACACTTTTTTGTCCCCATCAACATTGACAGCATGCTTTTTAATTGGATGTTCTAATAAGTTTTTTTAAATTATTACCTGTCTTAAAGACAAATCTCAGTTTTTCCCCTAGTTGTTCAATAATTTCTGTGTTACCTCTAAAGATGGTCCAATTTTTTGTTAAAATGTCTTTCAAAACATCACTTTTACCATCAAATTTGATAAACATAGAATGGGGAAAATTTTCATGGGTGTGATGCATGTGCACAACTATCCCTTCACTATAACTGTATAGGGGAACATATTTCAAAGCCCACTCATGCAAGATGTTTTCTCTCATTTCTAGAAGAAATTTCTTCGGGTACCCCCTCTCTAAGAACATACTGATTAAATTACCAAGTTCAAGTTTGAATGTGCTTAAATTAGAGCACATTCTGGCAGCTCTTACCATTTGGCTTTTTACAATATTTATTTTACTGGGGTGTGGGTGTTGACTAGTAATAATCAAGATAACTATTAAGAAGGTAGGTTTCCTATAAAGTTTAGAACCAAACATACCCTCTGCCTTAATTTTAAAGATGGTTATGTCTAAATAATCAACCGAGTCTTCCCAATGTGTATGTGGGAAGTTAAGAAATGAATTCACATTATTGATATAATGGACAAAACTGTACCTGTTGCTATCTTTCTTTTTCCATAAAACAAAAATGTCTTCCAAAAATTTAAGATAGATGTACCAGCAATGATCATAACCTTTAGAAAAAATATATCTCTTCTCCCATGCGTACATGATGAGGTTCGCTTAGGTAGGGGCACATTTGGTGCCCATTGCTACCCCTTTTACTTGTTTAAAGAATTCATCCCCAAAAACCATATAGCTTTTCTTTAAAGTAATCTCCATACTTTCTACCAAAAAGTCAGATAAACTAGGTTTAAAGGTAGTAAGTTCTATCGAAGCATCCCTAAACAATTCCAATCCTTCATCATGTGGTATCAATGAAAAAAGATCAACAACATCTATTGTTGAAAAACACACTCCATCATTGTAAAACTCTTGCTTGATTTTAGTAAGAAAATCGCATGAGTCCTTTAACACAATCCACAGGTTTTAAATTTTGTTGTATCAATTTGTCAATAAATACTGCTAAAGGGTGGGTAATGCTGTTCTTAGCTGCCACTATCACCCTATAGGGGGGTTTATGCACATTATTTTGGGTTTTTGTAATATCAAACACCATAGGAACAGTCAGGTGATCATTTAAGAGGTATCTATAAGTCATTTCATTAATTACCCCTTGATATAAAGAGTCTTCCAGAAAGAGTTGTACTTTCCTCTGTGCTATTGAAATCTGATTCAAAGAAACTGTTTCATACCCCTCAATGTCATAGAAGATATTTATCTTATCCTGTTCATAATCAACTTTATTTGCAATCACCATCCCACCCCCTTTGTCCGGTTTCATAACTGAACAACACCATTCTGTCTCAACTCATGAAGGAGAACTGTCTCCTCTCTACTAATGTTATAGAACTTATTAGAATGTTGTAATTGTTGATAAATATCATTAGTACAAATCTCATAATTTAAAATTACAGACTGGAGGGGTGGGTTAAAAACACTTTTCCTTCTAACAACATCATGGTTCTGAAAACTGTTGTTACTATCCTTAAAAAGTAGTGGAAAATTCAGTTTCCTAACATATAATTTCAATTCAATAAGCGTGTCAGCTAAATCATTGTTTCTAGAGGGAATTAATTTCAACCCCTTACTAAAAAGGGAAAAATGTGTTGGAGTAAGGTTAATATCAGTATAAGTAAAAATATTATAACCTCCATAACTCAACATTTTTCCCTTCAAATGCACTGATGATCTTTGTATCATACCCTAGTTCCATTAGTCATTGTTCATTTTCTTTTTCCAACCCACTCTTTTCCCCTTGTTGTTTGAATTCTGTTGCCCGTGGAATTGTCCTAAAAATTATTATATTGATTTTTATTCTTATTTTGTATTTTCTCTGACCTTCTAGGTCCCAAGTCACCATCATCAAACACTTCCTCATCCTGTAATGAGGTTTGAGTAGGATTTCTCCATGACCAACCTTGGGGCCTCTTATGCAATCCCCCTGTTGCCCCAGCCATCCCTTGCTGGTGATCTGGGTCTCCAATGTTTTGATTGCGTTCATTAGCTCCCAAATATGCTTTAGGAAAGGGGTATGCTGAGTTGTTTTGGTATTCAAGTGCATCCCTATCCAACTTTTTACTCTTTCTTCTCAAATTATCTTTGACATTATTTTCCACCCTATCAAACAACATGTCACACTTTTCAGCAAACAATTCCAAAGAACCATCATCTAGAATTTCATTATTTAAAACGTTTTCTTTTTCTAAGAAATCATTAGTTTTATTCTCATTCAGTCTAACAATAAATTGCATAAGCTCTATGCCATGATGATCACATATGGCCAAAAGTTCGTCAGTCTCTGGCTGTGCATTAATAAACATTTAGGAAATTTAAGCATCCTAAGGCCCTTGGGCACCATTTTGCTGTTAATGCTTTCAGTTAGAAACATATTATCACATTGTAAGTTCCTAACCTTGTTTAACAATGGCTCAAATTCGTTTAACTTCTCTTGGAGTTTTTTTATTATTGTTATTACTCACAGTTCCAGCACCCAGTAACAGCTCTGTGTCCATCCAGCTCTTAAAACAGCCCCTTGTATCCTGAATGACGTGGGCATATGTTCTTTGTCCTCAAGGAATTGAATCCTGGGTGTTGAAATTAAAATGACTTGTCCCAGGATGTTTGTTGGTCCCAGAATACTCCCTTAAGTTAATTCTGTCACTCTGATGCTCTCTAGCCTGTGACATTGCAAAGGCTCTTGGGAGTCGTAGTTCATCAATGGATGACTGCAAATTAGTTAACCATTGTGTGAACAGTTTCAATGACTGGGAAATCTCTCCCTCATTCCCGTTCACATTATGCTGGCCTGAAGAGACTGTATTGGTTTCCGCACTTTGAGAACAGGTAGAAACTTGCTTCTCCATAGCAGTAAGATGACTGACAATAAAGTATGATGTTCACAAATTAAAAAAGTGCTCAATCATACTATAAATGCTCAGTATGGACCCTTATAATAAAGGAAAGGTTGGCAAGCAGGACCTCAGCCTGGACACACCTCTGCACACCCAAAAAACACAACTAAAAACCAAAGAGTGTTGCCAAAGGATAAAAAAAACAAAGCTGCAACAACAAATCCACAGGTGGTGTGTCCAATAAGGCTCGGAGTCCCAAAATTAAAACAAATAATACAAATTTATTCAAGTGCCTTCTGTGGAAGGTTGGGTGCCGGGCTGGCAACTCGACACCGTAAAACTCCACTGCCAATCATGAGCAGACAGGTGATCCACTGTGATGACCCCTAACTGGGAAAAGCCGAAATAAGAAGAATACAAATTTATTCAAGCAAATATAAAAAGTTTGGTTAAGCGCTTTCTCAAACTGACTTCATCAGAACCATGAATTAAAAAGGCCAGACACTTAATTATCCAAAATACAATAGTCACATGATAACATAAAAATTAGTTTTTAAAGGGGTATTACCCCATTTTATACACACATAACTTTTCTCTTAAGAACAGGCATAATAGAAGTAACAGTGCATTATTATTGTTGCAATTCTTAACCGCATAAAGATGCTCATAAATGCATTTCTGTAAACTTCTACTTGTTTTCCCCACATAAAAAAAGTTACAGGTTTTACACAAAGCTTAGTAAACAATACCAAATGTGCCACAATTTCCTGAACTCAGGAAAACTCTCCTTGAGGGGTTTTCAACAACAATACTACTGCCCTGATTGATGTATTTACAGTAGTTATATATACCACACTTCTTTGTACCTCCAACCTGTTATTATCTATTTATCTATTGTATTATTTGTTTTAATTTTGGAACTCTGAGCCTTATTGGTCACACCACCTGTGGATTTGTTGTTGCAGTTTTGTTTTTTTTTCCTTTGGCAGCACGCTTTGGTTTATAGTTGTGTTTTTTGGGCATGCAGAGGTGTGTCCAGGCTGAGTTCCTGCTTGTCAACCTTTCCTTTACTATAAGGCTCTGTACTGAGCATTTATAGTATGATTGAGCACTTTTTTAATTTGTGAACATCATACTTTATTGTCATTCACCTTACTGCTATGGAGAAGCAAGTTTCCACCTGTTCTCAAAGTGGGGAAACCAATACAGTCTCTTCAGGCCAGCACAATGTTTACGAGAGTGACAGAGAGATTTCCCAGCTATTGAAACTGTTCACACAACAGTTAACAAAACTGCAGTCATACATTGATAAACTATAACTCCCAAGAGTCTTTGCGACATCGTCGTTGGCTAGAGAGCATCAGAGCAATGGAATTAACTTAAGGGAGCATTCTGGTATCAACGAATGCCCTGGGACAAGTCATTTTAATTTCAATACTCAGGATTTGATTCCTTTTGGACAAAGAATGTATGCCCATGTCGTTCAGGATACAAGGGAGCATTTTAAGAGCTGGATGGACATGGAGCTTTTACTGGGTGCTGGAACTGTGAGTAATAACAATAATAAAAAACTCCAAGAGAAGTTAAATTAATCTGAGACCTTGTTAAACAAGGTTAGGAACTTACAATGAGATAATATATTTCTAACTGAAAACATTAAGATTAAAACGGTGCCCATGGACCTTAGGATGTTTAAATTCCCTAACAATTTAATGGGACAGTCAGAGACTGATGAAATTTGGCCATGTTTGATCATCATGGCATAGAGCTTATGTAATTTATTGTTAGACTGAATGATAATAAAATTAATGATTTGTTAGAAAAAGCAAACATTTTAAATAATGAAATTCTAGATGATGGTTCTTTGGAATTGTTTGCTGAAAAGTATGACATGTTGCTTGATAGGGTAGAAAATAATGTCAAAGGTAATTTGAGAAGAAAGAGTAAAAAGTTGGATAGGGATGCACTTGAATACCAAATCAACTCAGCATACCCCTTTCCTAAAGCATATTCGGGAGCTAATGAAGGTAATAAAAACTTTGGAAACCCATATCACAAGCAAGAGATGGCTGGGGCAGCAGGGGGATTCCATAAGAGGCCCCAAGGTAGGTCATGGAGAAATCCAAGTCAAACCTAATTATAGGATGAGGAAGTGTTTGATGATGGTAACTCGAGACTTAGAAGGCCAGACATAAGTCATATACATATACAACATAAGTATAAAAATAAATATAATAATTTTTTAGGACAATTCCATGGGCAACAGAATTCGAACAACAAGGGGAAAAGAGTGGGTTGGAAAAAGAAAATGAACAATGACTAAGGGAACTAGGGTATGATACAAAGATCATCAGTGCATTCGAAGGGAAAAATGTTGAGTTATGGGGGTTTTAATATTTTTACTTATACTGATATTAACCTTTCTCCAACACATTTTTCCCTTTTTAGTAAGGGGTTGAATTCATTCACTCTAGAAGCAATGATTTAGCTGACACGCTTATTGAATTGAAATTATATGTTAGGAAACTGAATTTTCAACTACATTTTAAGGATAGTGACAACAGTTTTCAGAACCATGATGTTGTTAGAAGGAAAAGTGTTTTTAACCCACCCCTCCATTCCATAATTTTAAATTATGAGAATATTTGTACTAATGATATTTATCAACAATTATAACATTCTAATAAGTTTTATAACATTAGTAGAGAGGAAGCAGTTCTCCTTCATAAGTTGAGACAGGATGATGTTGTTCGGGTTATGAAATCAGAAAAAAAGGCTGGGAGGGTGATTGCAAATAAAGTTGATTATGAACAGGATATGTTAAATATCTTGTATGACACTGAGAGGTATGAAACAGTTTCCTTGAATCAGATATCAATAGCACAGAGGAAAGTACAACTCTTTCTGGAAGTCTCTTTATATCAAGGGGTAATTAATGAAATGACTTATAGATACCTCTTAAATGATCACCCGACTGTGCCTATGGTGTTTGGTATTCCGGAAACCTACAAAAATGTGTATAAACCCCCCTAAGCTAAGAAGAGCATTACCCACCCTTTAGCAGTATTTATTGACAAACTGATACAACAAAATTTAAAACCTGTGTATTATGTGTTAAAAGACTTGTGGGATTTTATTACTAAAAATCAAGCAACAGTTTTACAATGATGGAGTGTGTTTTTCAACAATAAATGTTGTCAATCTTTTTTCATCAATACCACATGACATAGGATTGGAATTGTTTAGGGATGCTTTGGTAGAACATACTACTCTTAAACCTTGTTTACTTGACATTTTGGTAAGAAAGTATGGAGATTAATTTAAAGAATAACTGTATGTTTTTTGGGGATGAATTTTTTAAACAAGTAAAAGGGGTAGCAATGGGCATTAGTTGCCCTACCTATGCAAACCTCATCATGTATGCATGGGAGAAGAGATATATTTTTCCTAAAGGTTATGATCATTGTTGGTACGTCTAGCTTAGATTTTTGGACCTCATTTTTGTTTTATGGAAAAAGAAAGATAGCAACAGGGATGATTTTGTCCATTATATCAATAATGTGAATTCATTTATTAAGTTCACACATACTCATTGGGAAGACTCAGTTGATTATTTAGACATAACCATCTTTAAAATTAAGGCAGAGGGTATGTTTGGTTCTAAAGTTTATAGGAAACCTACCTTCTCAAATAGTTATCTTGATTATACTAGTCAGCTCCCTCCACTAAAATAAATATTGTAAAAGGCCAAATGGTAAGAGCTGCCAGAATGTGCTCTAATTTAAGCACATTCATACTTGAACTTGGTAATTTAATCAGTATGTTCTTAGAGAGGGGGTACCCGAAGAAATTTCTTCTAGAAATGGGAGAAAACATCTTGCATGAGTGGGGTTTGAAATATGTTTCCCTGTTGAGTTCTAGTGAAGGGATAGTTGAGCACATGCATCACACCCATGAAAATTTTCCCCATTCTATGTTTATCAAATCTGATGGTAAAAGTGATGTTTTGAAAGAGATTTTAACAAAAATTGGACCATCTTTAAGGTAATACAGAAATTATTGAAAAACTAGGGGAAAAAATGAGAATTGTCTTTAAGACGTAATTTAAAAAACTTATTAGAACATCAATAAATAAATAAAATAATAAATAACATCTGATTAAAAAGCATGCTGTCAATAACAGGTTGGTGGGGACAAGAAAGTGTGGTATGTGTAGCTACTGTAAATACATCAATCAGGACAGTAGTATTGTTGGAAACCCCCTCAAGGAGAGTTTTCCTGAGTTCAGGGAATTGTGGCACACTTGGTATTGTTTACTTAGTTGTGTGTAAAGCTTTAACTTTTTTATGTGGACAAAACAACTAGAAGTTTATGGAAACGCATTTATGAGCATCTTTATGCAGTTAAGAATTGTGACAATAATAATACACTGTTCAGACATAGTAACAGACCTTGTCAAGGAAATAATTTTAATTTTAAATTTGGTATTTTAGAAAGAATTATAAAAGATGTGAGGAGAGGTTACTGGGAAAATAAAATTGAGGAGAGTGAGCTGAAATGGCAACTGAGATTAAATGCAACATCTGAGCCAGGGATAAATGGCAGTACCTGTATTATGCCTGTTCGTAAGAGAAAATCTATGTGTGTATAGAATGGGGTAATACCCCTTTAAAAACTAATTTTTATGTTATCATGTGACTTTTCATTTTGGATATTTATGTATTTAGCCTTGTTAATTCATGGTTCTGATGAAGTCAGTTTGATGAAAGCGCTTAACCAAACTTTTTATATTTGTTTGAATAAATTTGTATTATTTGTTTTAATTTTATTTTGGGACTCCGAGCCTTATTGGTCACACCACCTGTGGATTTGTTGATGTTCCTCGTGTTTCACTGTTGCAGTCATAACTGTAGGGTGCTCCTGCCGGCAGGCAGCCCGAGGTCGGCCAGAATCCCAAAGTCTGGGTCCGGCGTCAGCTGTATAAGCTAGTATCCTGACGTCAGTACGCCTTGGTACATAGCCCTCAGCCGACGCCATCTTCTCCAGCCTTTCTTGCCCTAGATGTCAGAAGTCCCCAACAAATCAAAAATGAATCCAACAAGGAAACACAAATACACCACAAATATGAGAAAAAGAGGGGATAGGAGGAAGGGAAACCCCGACTGCAACAGTGAAGACACTCGAACATCTACATTTATGGTAGGTGTACACAACTGTACTATGTTCTTCGTGTTTCACTGTTGCAGTCATAACTGTAGGGTGGAATCCCAAAGCAGTGTAGAGGGGGAGGAGGCTTTAGATAGAAGAAGGGGAGGCAAGAATACCCTGCAAGACAGCAGAGGCAAAGCCTGCTCTAGACTTAGAAAACAAGGAGAGATTGTAGTGCTTGGAAAAAGTATGCACAGAACTCCAAGTGGCAGCTTCCAAGATATCCTTGGTAGGGACTCCTCTGAGGAAAGCTGTAGAAGTAGCAGCTGCTCTAGTAGAATGACTTCTAATGGTACCTGGAAACTGTTTCCCATGATGAGTGTAACAAAATCTGATTCCATAAGCAATCCATTTGGAAATAGTTTGTTTAGAAATAGGTTTTCCAAGAGAACTGGAGGCAAAGGAAACAAACAATTGGTTAGACTTTCTGAAATCTTTAGTCTTGTCCAAGTAAAATCGTAACTGTCTGTGCACATCCAATGAATGCAAAATCCTTTCCCCTTTATTTTGAGGATTTGGAAAGAAAGTAGGAAGGTGAATTGTCTGATTCAAAGCCACTTTCGAAATCACCTTAGGCATGAAAGTAGGATTGGTCCTCAAGGATACTCTGTCCTGATGGAAAATAAGGTATGGTTCCACAGCCATGAGAGCTTGCAACTCTGATTCCCTTCTGGCAGAGGTCAATGCTAACAAAAGAACAGTCTTCCAGGATAGAAACTTAATATCTGAAGATGCAGCAGGCTCAAAAGGAGGCAAAGTAAGTTTTTCTAAAACATAATTAAGATCCCAGGCAGGGACAGGAGGGGTCCTTGGAGGCCGTAAATTTTTAGCCCCTCTCAAGAACTTCACCAAAGGATGTGAAAAAACAGGAGGATCAGAACTGAAATGCGCAGAGATAGCAGAAGCATGAATCTTAATGGAAGAAAAGGAAAGTCCTTTAGATAAAAGTTCCAAAAGGTAAAGCAAAATAGAGGAGAGATCAGGAACCTGAGGATCAGAGCCTCGGTCCTGCATCCAAATAGAAAACCTCTCCCATTTAGAGTCATAGGATTTCCTAGTGCTAGGCCGTCTAGCTTCCAAAAGAACATCCAAAACTTGTTTGGGAAGACTAGAGGAAATCAAATTCCTTTGAAGAGCCAAGCTGCCAAGCAAAGGGTCTTGAGATTGGAATGTAGTAACTGACCCTGATGCTGGGACAGAAGCGAAGGGTTCAGTGGAAGAATCCAAGGAGGCCCCGAGAACAGGAGCTTTAAGGTTGGATACCAAAACTGTCGAGGCCAATTTGGAGCAATCAAGATGAGGAACTTGGGCTTGTCCTGCTTTATCTTCAGTAGTACCCGAGGCAGTAGAGGAAGAGGAGGGAAGGCATATGCTGAAAGCCTTCTCCAGCTGAAGGACAGGGCATCCACTCTCCATGCTGTTTTGTGGAAGGACCTGGTGCAAAAGCGAGGCAGCTGATGATTGAGATGGGATGCAAACAGATCTATCTGGGGACATCCCCAAACTGCAGTAATCCTGTTGAACAAGTTGGTGTCTAGCATCCATTCGTGAGGATCTGAAATGTTTCTGCTCAGGCTGTCTGCTAAGAGATTCTGTTTCCCTGGAATGAATTGAGCCTGGAGATGCAGATTCCAATTTAGAGCTGTGTCCCATAAACCCATAGCTAATCTGCAAAGGGGTATGAATGAGAACCCCCCTGCTTGTTGATGTACCACATGACCGTGGTGTTGTCTGTGCGAATTAGCAGAGGCCCTGGTTGTAAAAGGTTTTTGAAGGCTAAAGGGCATTTTGAACTGCCAACATTTCCTTCAGATTGATGTGCCAGTGAAGATGGTCCTTTGTCCAGGTTCCCTGCTGGCAATTGTCTAGAAAGTGTGCTCCCCAAGCATAATCCGAGGCATCCGTGGTTAGGATTTGAGTAGGTTGAGGGAGACAAAAAGGTTTTCCTTCGTTTAAAGTGCATGCCCTGGACCACCAGAGGAACTCCTTCTGGAGGCAGGGGATCAGAGGAATCAGAATATCCAGATCGTGGTAATGCTGTGACCATACACTTTTCAGATACCATTGAAGCTTTCTCATGTGAAGCCTTGCGTTTGGAATCAACAGAATGCAGGAAGCCATGTAGCCCAGAGCCTGCAGGAATTTCCTTGCAGTGAGCTGAGATAGAGTTGCCAAGGCATTGAAAGTAGAAGCCAGCTGAGTTTGTTTTTCTGGAGTGAGGTAGGCCCTTTGTAAGGTTGTATTTAAGAGGGCTCCCAAGAATACCATTTGTTGAGAAGGGATCAAATGTGACTTTTTTATGTTCACAGAGAATCCCAGTAGTAGGAGAAGACGTTGAACGAAGTCCAGATGTTGAAGCAGAAGATCTTTGCTGTCTGCCTGAATAAGGCAGTCATCCAAATAGGGGTAAATCTGGATCCCCTGAAGTCTGCAGTAAGCCACTACTGGTGCCAGGCACTTGGTGAAGACTCTGGGCGCAGTAGATAAACCAAAGGGCAGAACAGAGAATTGAAAGTGCCTCGAACCTGCCTTGAACCTGAGGAATTTCCTGCGTTCTTGTCTGATAGGGATATGCAAATAGGCTTCCTTTAAGTCCAATGTCACCATCCAGGCGTCCTGAGAGAGCACTGGAATTAGCTGTTGCAGAGTAAGCATCTTGAACTTTGGAATTTCCAAAAAGGTGTTTAACACAGAAAGGTCCAGAATAGGTCTCCATGAGTTTTGTTTTCTGGGAACCAGAAACAGCCTTGAATAAAACCCTTTTCCCATTTCCGAGAGTGGAACAGGCTCTATGGCTCTCATGGCCAGAAGAGCATCCACTTGAGTTAAGGCCTCTGACCATTGAAGTTTTGGCAGATCTGGCCAACCGTGAGTCCTTGGCAAAGTGTGAAAGTGGAACTTGTAACCTTTTAAAATCACGTCCAATACCCATCTGTCCTGGGTAATATGAGTCCAATTTCTGTAAAAAAGAGACAGTTTTCCTCCGAGAGGGGCGTCCAGGTAAAGGGGTCCTGAAGCCCAACCGAGAGAGTCATTGAGTTTGCTTTCTTTGAGATTGGGATCTGTCTTCTCCCCTTCTAGGTGAAGAAGCAGTCCATTGTCTAGATCTGTAAGAGGTCTGGCCTTGACCACGACCTCTGGAGCATCTATATCTTCCCCTTTGAGGCCTGTCAGACGTGGGAAAGGACCAATTTTTAGAGGGCCAATTCCTGGAAAATCTAGGAGGCTGAACTTGCAAGAAATCTTTTACAGTCTGCATGGACTTTGCCTTTTCTTCCATCTTTTAATAACTTCCTCAGCCTTAGAACCAAAAGAACATCTTGTTGAACAGGGGCATCTAATAACTTAGCCTTAACCTGTTCAGGTAAACTTTGTTCACGAAGCCAGGCATGTCTCCTAATCACAGTACCAGAGGCAGCAGCCCTGCAAGAAGCATCCAAAGCATCAAAACCACAATGTAAGCTATGCTTGTTAACCTGTTCAGTAGCATGCAAAACATCCTGAAGTTCCTTATCCTTTGCACAAGCAGGAAGGGAAGCAAGCTTTTGCTTTAAAACAGACAAAAGAAATTGCTGATATTTAAACATATGAAACTGGCAATTTAAAGCCCTTACAGACAGGGTAGCAGAAGTATATACCTTTTTTCCCCCACCTGTCTAAAGCACGAGAATCCTTCTCAGAGGGAATAGGATTTTTAGAAGTAGCAACCTTAGCAGCCTTAGAGCCCTGAGAAATAGTTTCAGGATCTGCAGAAGGGTTTTTAAATAAAAATAAATGAGAGTCAGGAACCCTATAAAATCTATCAGGCTTAGAAGGAGCAGGAGGCATGGAATCAGGATTCAAATTAGCCTCAGAGAAAGCATCATCTACAATGTCCAAGACAGGAGGGATAGCTAAAGGCCTATGCTGAGGAAGAAGAAGAAATTCTCTAAGCCTCTTTTGGAAGCAGAATATTCCTGTCCTTCCCAATGAAAATGTTCCCTCATCTCATGCAAGGTTTCCCCAAAGAAAAATCCTCAGGCGGAGAGGCCGAGGGCAAAGAATCCTCAGCATCCGAATCCTCATAAGGGAGAAAGGAATAGTCCTGATCAGAGGAAGAAACAGAAGATACAGAAGCCTGGTCAGAGGAATCCAGAGTAACATCCTGTTGAGGCCTTTTCTCAGGAGGGGGGTGAGAACCCCTAATCATTGTAAGCAAATCTTCAGCCATCCTCAATAATTGTTTTTGTGTCTTGGGAGTGGATTCAGAAGCAGCTTGAGCTGGAACTTTAGACTTAGTAGGAGTCTTTGTCTTTGCCTTTGCCTTTGCCTTTGAAATAGTGATGTGAGTAGGCCTGAAAACCCCCTCAGAAGCCGGTACCTGCACAGCGGTTCCGGACCCATCTGAAGGAGCGACGTCCGAAGGTCCTGCAGCAGTTAAAATAGTGGGCCTTGATGGCTCCCCATGGGAGTCCGTATCGGCCATCAGTTCAGAAGTGGCGGACGACAGGGGCTGCAAAAGTGCCTCACTGACGACAGCCGAACCAGACGCTGGCTCCAGCTGCAACGAGTCCTGTTTGGACCTCGGAGGCCTGTCTTTGTCTTTGCGCTTCTTTTGAACTCCGGTAGTGTCCGACGACATTCTATAATTGAAGCGTCTGCCAAAATAATTTAAAGCCCAATCGTACCTGCGCTTGATAGTACGAGAGTTGAACCTGGCACAGAACCGACAACAAGAAACGTCGTGGTCAGGGCCTAAGCAAGGTAGACAGTAAGAGTGGAAATCTTTATGAGGTATTTGTTTCCCACACGCTATACAATTATTAACTTTTTCTGACATCGGAGGAACAAGAAAAAGATTCCCCAACGGGGTACTTAGCTTTGAGAAGAGAAGTAACAACTTTGGACCGACAACAACCAAATACGCTGTTCGAAAATCGCCAACCAACGTTTTGCGAGCTGCTTTCCACCACACGGCAAGAAAATAAAATAATAAATAACATCTGATTAAAAAGCATGCTGTCAATAACAGGTTGGTGGGGACAAGAAAGTGTGGTATGTGTAGCTACTGTAAATACATCAATCAGGACAGTAGTATTGTTGGAAACCCCCTCAAGGAGAGTTTTCCTGAGTTCAGGGAATTGTGGCACACTTGGTATTGTTTAATTAGTTGTGTGTAAAGCTTTAACTTTTTTATGTGGACAAAACAACTAGAAGTTTATGGAAACGCATTTATGAGCATCTTTATGCAGTTAAGAATTGTGACAATAATAATACACTGTTCAGACATAGTAACAGACCTTGTCAAGGAAATAATTTTAATTTTAAATTTGGTATTTTAGAAAGAATTATAAAAGATGTGAGGAGAGGTTACTGGGAAAATAAAATTGAGGAGAGTGAGCTGAAATGGCAACTGAGATTAAATGCAACATCTGAGCCAGGGATAAATGGCAGTACCTGTATTATGCCTGTTCGTAAGAGAAAATCTATGTGTGTATAGAATGGGGTAATACCCCTTTAAAAACTAATTTTTATGTTATCATGTGACTTTTCATTTTGGATATTTATGTATTTAGCCTTGTTAATTCATGGTTCTGATGAAGTCAGTTTGATGAAAGCGCTTAACCAAACTTTTTATATTTGTTTGAATAAATTTGTATTATTTGTTTTAATTTTATTTTGGGACTCCGAGCCTTATTGGTCACACCACCTGTGGATTTGTTGTTGCAGTTTTGTTTTTATTATCCTTTGGCAGCATGCTTTGGTTTTTAGACTTATTTCAGTTGCCCTGGCAATGATTCCCAAGAATAGGATGGGGGTATTGTGGAGAAACTATGGTATGTCGTGTGAATTTTGTTAGGGGGTGTTGTTTAGTGAGAGGGTTGAATCAGATTGTGACCTCAGATTATAGGTGTTAATTCATTTTGTCAGTCTGTTGGCCGAGAATTAGAAAGTTTCTAAGTTAATAATTGTGTATGTTAGTGATGCTAGTTTCATTGGTAACCATTTAGGTTTTTGCAAAAACAGAGCAATGGTGCTCTGTTTTGGGGTAGGGGCAGTTGGGGTGATAAATCTGCAGATGTTATTGCCTGATGTTTACAGTGAAGTCTGACTTTCCTTGGGTGTATTTGCGACTAGGGAAAACCATACTAGCATTGGATTAGTAAAACTGTTTTTCCTATAGCCATTCTACCCTCTGGTGACAGGAAGCATGAAATCTTTCTTGCTAAGAATAATATTTTGTTGACTTTGGCCTTGGTAGCTTTCACATAGTATTGGCCATTTAGTTATCATTCAAGCCATATCCCAGATCCCCAAATTTTTTAAAGTATGGCATAGCTTCTTTGTTCTTTTTTGTTGCATACTATTTTAACAAATGCCTTGCTATATAGTGGACCAAAGTGGAACATGGAGTACAGGTCACACCACTTCTCGAGACATGTAATGTAGTCACTGTTAAGTGAATAAAAGATAGATAGTCAGCAAATGAGAGAAACGCATCAAAAGAGAGTGACAGGAGCTTACAGGCTGGTCTGGGAGCTGTGGGATAGTGGTAGGGAAAGACATAGTAAATTAGTAAAATAAGGGCTTGCAGCCTAGTGACACAGAAGTTAGGCCATTCAAGGCCTAGATTTCAACAACCAAGGTGGAGGATGTATGGCGGAAGCTACAGCATTACAAAGAAGATTGAAATAGCGAGCGAGAGAGAGAGAGAGACACACACACACACACACACACACACACACACACACACACACACACACACACACACATGCACCAGTGCCCTACATTTCTGAATCAGAAGGGGGGACTTGATTCTACTATTTTGGTCTTAATAAGCTGGAAAAGACCTGGAAGTAATCTTTTTTTTTTCTCTGTTTAATGAGAGAGTTTGTGTGTTCTCTGTAAAAATGAAAAGCTTGAGACTGCCTTATGTTAGGTAATTGCATAACAACAGGAGGTGCCAAGAGTTTGAGCTAACATTTCTAAATGTCAAGTGGAACATCGGTGCAGTAAACATGTGAGTGCAAGCATGGAGTTTCTACGTCTTTATTTTTCACTTGCTACTTCTATTACAAAACTAATTCCTTAAACACAGCGTTATTATACTGTTGTACAAAATAGGCAAAACTATCACTAGGCATGGACACACACACATGCACACACACACACACACACACACACACACACACACACACACACACACACACACACACACACACACGCTTATATATCTATATATATATATATATATATATATATATATATGTGGGTCTACCTGACAACACCGACGCACTACAACACTGACAACGAAATCACTGACACCACATAACCAAAAGTTCGCAAACACGAAACCTCACATGCCCGACACACCACAATCCCAACAATCAACAAACAAAACAAATCCCCTGTCCAAAAAGCACACACACAACACAAGCACACCAAAATCCTTACAAACCCACACTAAACCTTACATACATAACTATCTATAACCTTAACCCAAACCCTAACCCTAAGGTCCGTCACTATCGCACACTCACCTAACCCGTGCCCTAACCCTAACTCACTTAACCCGCCCCTAACCCTAAAGACTGTCACTATCGCACACTCACCTAACCCATGCCCTAACCCTAACTCACTTAACCCACCCCTAACCCTAAAGACTGTCACTATCGCACACTCACCTAACCCGCGCCCTAACCCTAACTCACTTAACCCACCCCTATCCCTAGAGTCTGTCAATATCGCACACTTACCTTACTCGCACCCTAACCCTAACGTCCGTCACTACCGCATACTTACACAGCCTTTTCACATGTTGGTGTTCTCAGCGTTGGGGTTTTCATCCATCGGTCATCTCAGTTTTCGATCTTCTGGTGTCAGTGTTCTCATCGTCGGCATTGTCAGCTTTTGGCGTTGTCAGGTAGACTCATATATATATATATATATATATATATATATATATATATATATATATCAATCATAGAATCCTAGATGAATACTAGGCTAATGACCCTAAAGAGCATTTTAAACTTAACCATGTTTTTCAGAAATATTAGCTAGGTATCAGCCTGTCTGGTATGCAAACTTGGGCATGAGTGGTTGAGCATTTACATGTATCCTCTCTCTAATAGAGGTATCAGACCTAATAGAGGTCATACCTGGGGTAAAGTTATAATTCCCCATCCACTGATCCAGGTTTTGCTTGAATAAGTGCAGGGAAGAGCTTTGTTCACATAGATGGGAAACCTATTCTAGAGAAGGGGTATCCTGTAAAATACATACGTTTCCCTGTAGCATATCCTATTTATGTTGCAGTTGAGGTTTAGCTTCCTGGATCAGGCATTTTTGATACATTTTTTTCCCTATGTGCAACAGGTCCATTAAGGCTGGATCAGAAAATGCTTTGTAGGCCAGGCATAGATTCCATCTCAGCAAATTGTGTGGACTAAGTATAAGCTCAGGACTTTGAGGCAGTTTGTATAGGACTTTTTAAACCATGTATTCTTTTTTTTGTGTGGAACCTCTTTAGATACTCTATATGTGCTGAAGCTGGCATTCTAGTCAATGATTGGTCTTATGATGACAAAGTACAACATAACAATGACATCTTTGGACCTGGATGGTATACCCTTGCTTATAAATTGTACAACACAGAATGATTTCCTTACAACTGTAGACACAAAAATGGTGAAAGACCAAGTCATTCTCTACATGCATTCCCAAATCCTTGACTACTGGGGTTACTCTTTTGAGTGTACAATCAATGTTCTAATTTACAGGAGTTGCTGTCTTACTGAAAGATACTATTATGCACTTCTTGGCATTGAGTTTAAGACTGTGACTCTGGCACCAGTTATTAATCTGTGTCAAGTCTTCTTGGAAGGCATTTGTGTCTTTGGAAGATTCAATGAGTACACCTAATTTGCAATTGTCTGTGAACTAGGTCAGCCAGAGGCCCTTGATGTTAGACTTTATTTCAGAGAAGTAGATGACAAACAGGATTATCCCCAGCATCGAGCCTTAAGGTACTCGGTTAGTGACTGGCCTTTTTTGTGGAGGTAGGCTCACCTGTCCTGACTTCTTTGGTCCTGCCTGTGAGCCAGCCGGTGATGTAGGGGTTAATATCTAATTAATTGAGCTTGTTTACAATGACATAACAGGCAATTGTGTCAAATGCTTTAGCCAGATCAAGGTAGACAGTGTGCACCATCTTGCCCTGGGCCATTGCTTTGGTGAGTAGGCGCAACCTACCTTTGATTAAAGTAAACTGAGTTATCTCTAGTGTCTGTAGGTTTCCTATGCCATCATTTAAAATATCCATGATTATTCTTTCCATGGCTTTACATGTTAAACTAGTTAATGTTATGGGTCAATAGTTCCCCAGGTGCAGTGGGATAACTGTTGTGGTCCTCCATTTGTTAGGCATGAAGCCTACATGGAGGTCGTGGTTAAATAGTGATAGGATTAACCTCAGAGCATGCTTCTTGTTAATTACTTATTCCATCTCTGTTATTGCATACTCCCCGGGTAAAGGCATAGTCCCCATCCCCAGGGACTGTTGATTTTGCACATCCATTTATCATCTGTCTCATCAACCAAAAGTTTGTTGACAAAACAGAGGTCGGCATTATGATGTTTTGATCAATTTGACCAATAATATACATATGTATCCTGTTATGTAATCTATCTGTATTAGACAAGCAGTCTGCATGCTCATTTCTCTCATCAGAATTCCTTATAACTGTCCCCAGCATTATTGATTGTTCAGACCTCCCACTGCTTTAGTGACACTATCCCAGTATTTTGTAGTGCTGCTTATGTAAAAAAATATGTATTCATGTTTCCAGCAATTTGTCAAAGGATGCACACACACACACACACACACACACACACACACACACACACACACACACACACACACACACACACACACACACACACACACACACACACACACACACACACACACACACGCACACACACACACACACACTTAAAAGGTGTTTTTACTTTTTCTAAAAGACCTTTTCTGTATTTATTAAAACATTTAAATGTTTATATCATGCCCACTATCATCCATCCATGGTATACATATGTTTATATGAAGCCCTTATATCTGTAACCAATCTGATTTTTGTTGCATACCTTCCATCATTTTTAATCATGCTATTTTGAGCTCTCTATTATTTTTTGTTTCTTATAGCGATAAGGATCTTGGAAAATGTATATAGCACTCCTAATGATGTCTCTCAGATTACCAGCATAAAGATAAAATGTTCTGTTTTCAAATAGTATCTCCCACATCTCTTTCTCTTCCTGTCTTTGTATTCCTTTATATTCAGCCTTTATCACTGCCTTTTCAATTTCAAATTTGTATGATTATACATCCAGGTTTCCTTTCATTGTTGTAACTATTAATATCTGCATAGCCACTGTAAACTCTGCCACCTGATATTTGTTTCACAGATGCACTATGTGTAGCCTAAGTGAAGTTGCCATATGTAGAATCATTCATCCTACCCTTACAGGTCCTTTTTCTTCTTTTTCACCCACACTCACATTCTAATCTTTTTTCATTTTTTTTGTCTTTTGAACTGACCCGCACATTTATGCCTATCTCTTCTTATATATCATATATAGGAATTTGGGTTTATGTCATATTACTGAATTTTATGTGGTAATGCTGTGGTGGTACAGCAGTAGCATTGTTGCCTCACAGCAAGAGGTTCTCCTGTTCGATTCTTGGCTGGAGTGCTTTCTGTGTGGAGTCTGCATGTCCTTCCCGAGTAGCCTCCGAGAGGTTCTCCTGTTCGATTCTTGGCTGGAGTGCTTTCTGTGTGGAGTCTGCATGTCCTCCCCGAGTAGCCTCCGAAAGACATGTGAGAATGGGCATGCCTTCGCTGAACGTTGGGCATCGGGCTGGCAACTTGACACCATAAAAATTGACTGCCAATCATTAGTGAACCGGAGTTCTGTTGTGGTGACCCCTAACCAGGAAAAGACAAACAATCTGAATTTTATGTGGTCATGATCACATGTTCAAATTTCTGAAAACTTGAAAGTAAATAAAAAATTTACATGTATGCAGGGGTCAAGCCCTTGCAAATTATATAGACCAGTTTCCAGATCACAGTATAGTGGGGAAAAGGGTAATTTCCCCGTTAACAAATTTCTACATAGATCAAGTTACAGTGCAGATTGGGGAAGTTATCCTTTTCCCCACTGTAGTGTGATCTCAGTGTTGGTATATATAATTTGCAAGTGGTGTGGGGGGTGCAGGGTGCTTGCCCCCCTGGATAAATGTAGATATTTTACATTTGAGTTCATGGAAAATTAAACACATGGTCTTGACGATATGAATTTTGAATTTCCGAAACTTCAGTAATATGATACAAATGTAGGAATTCATAGTGGATTATTACATGTACTGAGGCTTATGGTGCCTCAGAGCTTGCACCATTTTGTCAGTGCACTATGCTTATTGTCAGTATATACTTTGTTTATCATTCAGTCTGTCACCAGGGTCAGCACCTTAGGAACACCAGCTTGTTTATTACTGTGCTTAACTGTACTCCATTCACAGTCATGAGTTGCACTGGATACCTATAGTGACCCCATGAGTAGCCACCACCATTCACAGACTCTCTAAGTACTTGTTATTCTTTTCTTTTCTTTTGGACACAGTTCAATAATTTCCCATATGAAAATTAAGAGGTCTGTACTGTTTAGAATTTGCCTTTGAGTAGTCTTCACTGTGAGTTGTTAAGAATGATTGTCAGAGGTAGTAGCAGTTCTATTTTAACTTATTTCAGAAACATTATTTGTTCTTAATTTTTTAAAATGGAGTAAAACTGCTTACGATATTAAATGTTATTGAACTGATCTTTGGTATCAAAACATTACGTGCTCATAAAATCAAAAATTTTACCTTATAGAGTCTTATTAATTTTAGACAATTTTATGAAGCCAAGATGTGTTCTAAGTTATACATTCTAGTCTGTTCTGACTGGTCTATTGTGCAGTTTCAGTTCTTCAAGATAATAAATGTCTGTTGTTCCATTCCGTTTTTTTTTTTTTGTATTTTACAGCTTGCCGGTGCCATGGCTATTGTTCTCCACATTTAACAAACTGAGTCCAGTCGCAGTTAGCAGTAATGGCTTGTTCTGTGCCATCGTCCTACTGTTTCTCATGCTGCTGTTTGTAATTATCTCTATTGCTGTCAGCCAATGGAGAATGAACAAGACACTTGGCTTTACCATGTTTGGGCTTTACTTTGTATTTCTGGTTGTCAGTGTGATGCTGGAGGATAGAATTATCATTTGCCCGGTATCCATTTGAATCTGGATGATTAACAAGCATATTCATTGGATGATATCAAATAAGAGATGGATAAAGAAGTAGAAGCTATTACCATCAAATGCATACTGATAATTTGACTCCAGGTCTCCAAAATGAAAGCTATCAAGCAGAGAACCACTGTGGTGAAAAGACACCTGTGAGAGTGCAAATGGCCATTGTTGCTCACATATTCATACAACATTAGAAGTTATTCTACATCTGTGGTTTCTTCTGTCTTCTAGACATTTATTTAACATGCAATGTCTAAAGTTTTGAAAGTGTTTGATAGAAGCACATCAGATATAAAAAGCAGAAGTTTTTACAAAGACCTCTGATGTCAATCAACATGTTGTCAGTGCTAGAGGTACATACTGAGTATCATAACAGCATAGATCTTAAGACAGTCACAATACTAGCAAAGGCATTGATTTTAACATATGGCATTTTAAATTAATATTTAGTTGTGACTATACCAATATTACTTATTTTTCATCAGTATACAGTTATACTGCTTTCAAAATAACACTTTTGAATGGGGTAGCTTGTAGTAAGCAAGAGTCTAGACTTACTAGAATAAATGCTAAAACATTATTGGTGATACTTCCCCTGACATACTAGCATACAAGCATAAAGTGGTAAGACTGTCTCTTCTATAAGACGGAAAGAGATCAGATTTGGTAATAAAATTCCTTGGAATTTAAAATGTTCTGAAAGTCTGTTTTCAAACATATGACTGTTGATGTTTGCTCAAAATACGTTGGTAGAAAGAGTATAAATGAATTGCAAGTAGTTTCAACTGCAACAAGAGAAAACATGCATGGTATATTGTAAAAACAAGATATAGAATATCATGACAATATCATTTGTTTTCATGAAATGGGGTATAAAAAATCTACTGGAAAATACATCCAAAAGCCTGTTCCTGTATACTCTTGAAAATGCAAAAAATGATCAGGAAAGGAGTCACAGACACAGCCTGATTCTAATGAAATGCCTGTGACTTATTTCCTGCTGTTTTCATAGATTTAACAAATATATACACAAAAACCTCAGAAGTTAGTACTTTTGCTTCAGGGTAAGATAATATAATTATAGAATATATTTGTTTCTTCTGTGAAATAAAGCATACTATTAATGAATGAGAACCAAACGTGCTATGCTGCTATTTCACATCTACTACTGAGACAGTTGTACTTTTGTAAGTGACAAGCATCACTATACTCTAGTGTGCTACCTTACCAGCTTTCATAGTAATCTAAGGATGTTGCCATGTGACCAACAGCAGTTTCCTCCAGATCTCATCTATTCAGAATGTATGGCTTTTTTCTAGCATACAAAATCATACCCTAGTAACTTACTTGTCCTTTCACACTGGTCCCTCACCATTCTTGCCTGTTCTGTGCCATACAGGCCTCATTATCTGCTCTCAGTTAGTTGAGCAATCTTTTAATACACCTTCTTGTCATCAACTAGATAGCCTACAAATTACACCAAATTAAACTAGTAATGACATCTTAATGAAAGTATGACAGTCATTCTTTTACACAATCCACTAAAATGCATACAAATTTGGTATTTAAAGTTTATTACTTAAGAATTTGCAAAGAAATAGGATATAAAGGGCACACAAACAAAAGGATCTCAGCGTGACACTGAGAAAGATAGTTTACCAAATACTTGTACAGTTATCAAGCCTAATATTAATGGTTGCATCTTTGGAGTTCTCTTCCAGTAGACAAGCTATTAACCAGTACTGCCAGATAGGAATGGTGCATGATGTTCCAGATATGTTAACCAACTACACAACAAAAATTGGTAGCGTCACACTTTCCACAATAAACCACTACAGCCATAATGTACCCCAATTTTCACAAACACAAGATTATGTGCTCATTTCTAAACATGGAATGTGTGTTTTTAGAGCTCCCTACTGTATAAGAACTACTGATGAATATTTCCACTTGTTTATTATGGTACGTTTGAATGTAACTTGTGATCAGGTCAGGCTTGTCTGTTATGGTTCTAGTGTCATGTCATAGTTTCCTACACTGAAGGAGGACAGCCCTAATGAAACATTCTCTCAACAGAAAACAGTACTACTTCATTGCTGTACATGAAATCATTGATTAAGACCTGTTACACAAAACAAACACAATGCTGTCATTTTCAATGCCTATTGAAACATTGACTGGTTATAATGAGTTGTATGATATATTTTGTTTCTTCTGTGTAATGAAATGTAATATTCATGGGTGAAAAAGCAGAACATTTACTCTTAGATCTGATAAACCTTAACTAATGAATTATATAAGTTCTACTGGATCCTACATGGTGGGACATTCTGTAATCTGACATAGGCTGTTAAGTGTGTGTTTGGAGTTACATGAAGTATTCTAAAAATCCAGAATGTTTCATTTAGTTCTGCTGACAATAAACATTATTTTTGCTCGACTTTACAGTTTTAGAGGGCATCAGTGGCATTTGCATTGACAGTAGGCACTGGGACAGCTGCTTTTCAAGTGGAAAAAAGTCCATTGTAACAAGCAGTAATGAGAATAAATGACGTTGAGCCAACTATCACTGATCTCCAGTAGTCTGTTTTTACTAATAATCACTAACTCAATTATTTAGCTTTCATCTTCTTTATTTATCTCTAAACATAATATTTCAGCCCAACTGAAATGTGTGGAGACCTAAAGCATCCTAGTTAGACATTTCAGCCCAGCACACACAAGCTATGATATAAGATGCAAAGGATTTTTTTTTTCATTAGGAACAAAGTTTTCAAAGTACTTATTTCTGACATAGCAGACTGGATCATCCATTCATTTTCTGATGCCTGCTTTAACTAGTACATGGTTGTGAGAGAGCCAGATGGCAGGCAATGGATATAGGGTGAAAAGTAAATCATGGATGATATTTCATGCATGATACACACACGCAGATTCAAAATCAAAGGGCATACTTACCAGGGGCAGTTTAACTACAACCTAACAACTCATCTACCAACATATTTTTGGGGTGTACTAGGAAACCAGAGATACTTATAAAACCCTCATGAGACTGGGAGGACATACAGACTGCACAGAAGGTATACCTGCTTAGACGTCATCTATCAGCATTACTATGAGCTTTGAGAGGAAAGTAGAGATAGTGATAAAACTCATGTGGGCACTCAAACAACATTAAGAATCTGCATAAATGGCACACCTATTTGGAACTGAAATGGAGAACCAAGCAGTTATCTGAAAATGCATTACACTGCTCTAACACCCCACTGGTTTAGAAATAATCATTGGTGATTCATTTGTATAAAAAAAAAAGGTTCTGGAAGGATCCTGGCAATTACTGACCATCTAATCAGTTCTCCAGTTTAGTTAATGAAAAGCTGAGTTAAAGATATAATTTTGGCTGAGCATTCCAGCCTTTGTCATGTGGGTATTCAGCATGATGATTTAATTAGAAAGAGCTCATACACTACCAATTTACAATGATTTTGTTGTAAACTATTAAATGTTTTGATTTACTCTTGCTTGTTGGCTACTATTGCAAAGGATTTTACAGCACTTGCCTTTCAAAATTCCAGAATAAATTGATGTATATTGGTATTGATGTTTTATGCCTGAATAGAAAATGGATCATTCTCATCATCAGTGGTACATTCAGATCACTCAAACTGCTCTGCACTGGCTTTTATTAAGGATCAGTACTAGGTTTCAATCTATTTAACTCATATGTATGTAACAGTTTACTACTGCACATGTACATTTTTTTATGAATCAGCTTTCTTACTGGCTCTGGACCATCAGCATTGCAGACAGATATTTTGCCTCTGCACCTGAAGGCTGACACTTCTATATCCAGTTTGAATTTCTTTAGAACTGTTCTAGACAGAACTCTTGGACGACTGAAGGCAGATGACAGTTATTATGTAATCTTCCAGCATAAACTAAACATGAGTATGCATCCATCTTTTAAGGGTGAGCATGTTTCTGCAGCCACACTTAATGACTGACACAATTTTCATGCTATAATCTAATTGCATAGCAAACACCTACCATTTAGTTCTGATGAACTGCAAGACTCTAAAACCAGTTTTCATTTTCAAGACTCAGGTTGCCTGAATCCATGCTGCATCCAACCCTTATCCCTCACCTGGCATGCAATGAGCCCATGAGTTAACGCCATGTAGTCATTATTATTGTTGTTATTGATTAACCTTCTTAAATGGAGATATTGATAATTAACAACAGTCCCACTTTTGCACAGATGACTTTATATTTAGTGTCTCAGTGGCTCAACAGAGAGCATGCTGGGAGATCAGAAACCTGTGTGTTCTAGTCCTTCATCATGTAGCTGGCTTTATTTTCTAGTGCTAACAGTGCAGTGTAACATGGGGGGGCTGCACTTAATATCTTAGTTGGATATCAAAGATCTCATGGCACGTATCAAAAAGTTATTTATTAATATACATGTTATGTGCATATTCATGAAATACTATACATAACTATATGCAATATAAAGCCTGCAATATCAGCTCCACCCCTTTTCCCACAGCCATTTCTTGATTTTTGATATCACATCAGAATGCACCCAAATTTTATAATACAGTACCTTTTAACATTTAGCTAACCAAATTGTATATATAATCATAACCATTACTTTATAAATTGTTTCATGCTTCTTCTTGTAAGCCATAAAAACATATAAAATATTGCTTATCTCAACAAACTGAATACTCAGAATCAGTTGGCATCTCAACAAGTCTTCCCAAATTAGTGTAACTCTAAAGCATGTTAATAAAGCAAGCTGTAATGTTCCTTCTTGTTTTACATGCATAACATAGACCTTCATTCATTTTTTTATATGCCATTGATTTTTACAGGCAACCTATTAATATCCAATTTGCATAAAGAAGATTTCCCCCCTAATTCTTTTTAAACATATCCTATCTTCATCCTATGGCATCCTCGTTACTTGGTGCAGACCATTCCAAGGACCCACATAATAATACTTTTGCATTATCTTCTCATACCATACCGTTCTTTTGCAACCTATATCTAATAATATAATTTCCATTCTGTATCAATACATCTCATCCTTACCATTTGTCATAGATATCTTAAACCTATTTAATTTTCCAAGTAAGCACCTTATATTCTTACTACAGTCTTGGATATTATACAACCAGTTTGATGCTTCATCATCTTTAAAATCCAAAACAAATGCAATGAATTCAAATGAATAATGATTTAGTAAAACTATATCAATAGCCTTATTGGGTTTAACTTTGATCCCTAAATGATTCTGAATAACAGCTGTAACAACCAAAACAGTATTAACCATAAACATGTTTTATGGAAAGACAACTTAAAAGTCCTCCAGTCCTTTAAAACCATTCTGAAAGACTTCCTAGCCAAATGTTTCTCTGTTCTTGCTCTGTTCTTGCTCAACCTCAGGATAAGCTATATCCCCAAATATGAGCAAGTACCTATTCACATCTTATACCTCCTTACTCTCCCTTCTTCACGCACTTCCTTACTTCAGTCTGTTTCCCTCCCCTGACTCTCTTTCTAAATATGCCATAACTATGTTATTTCTCTTCCTTCATATTGCAGTTTCTGATTGTTATACTAACTTAACTTAAATTTCTTTATAAAGTGGCCAAAATGTCTCTAAATATTACATCTTGGTCCTTAAGTTATATTTATTCTTACCAAGTGTTTTCACATTAAGTCTAATTTGGTATAATTATTTAAACTGTAAATGGCTTTGTATAATTTTTGAAGATTGTAAAATTACTTTTCTGTGATACTTTTGAGCTTTTCTTCCCATACCGCCACTGAAAATGGGCACCTACCCTGTAAGACTTTCTCGGTAATCAAATGTCAGTAAATAAATTAGTACATAAAAGGATGCCATAATTTACCTATCTCTTCTATTTCTTCAAGAATACCATGTAATTGATTTTTACCACCTACGTCTTGTCAAGACTTATCCCTAAGGTCACAATCCCAGTCCTTGAAAAATAAATACTGCCTGCTTTAACAATCTTTTCCTATCCCTTACATTATTCCTTATTGAGTTCTAAGCTCACATTTTTTAGCCACTTCTTAACTTCTCTGCTCAATTCTGCCATCCTCAGGTTATTTCTAGATAATAAAAGAATGGGCTGGATTCAATAAAGCGTACATGGTAGTGGGCTGTTTGTATTCAGTAAGTGGCACTATACTCTGTGTTGAGTCGCACAAACATGGTAAACATTGTGGCATGCTAATTATTGCTCAAGCAGCTAAATTGTCTGTTAATCAACCAATCCGAGATGGAGAGCTATTTAACAAGCTGTAAAGCAATCACATAGACTCAGTGCAGGTTTTGCCTGCAAATTCCAAAACTTATTGGAATACAGCCACAGAAACTACTCTACATGGAAACAATGTTAGGGGCTTCTGTTGCTCTTATATATGTGTATGTACAATGGGCCCAACTCAATGCTGCTACTGCTGTGGCTGCTGTTAAAACACCATGGCCAAGAAGGAGAAGGGTGTTTAGACCCCGTTTAACTTTCCGCATGAGATGGAAATTGTCGAGTGATTAAAGGGTGGATAGAGACATACTACAGGAACTCTGCAACCTCTGTCATCTTCAACTGAGAACAAGGGAAAACTGAGGGGAACCAATACTTGTGGAGACTTAGGTATGTGTAACACTTAGAATATTAGCTTCAAGAACCATCTAGAGACCAACAGGGTATATGCTGGGGGTGTCACATGCATCAGCATCTAGGATTCTATATCTATTCCTGAATGCTATCTACAACATGCCAGTGGCCACATACATCTTCCCTGTACACCCGAGGACAGCGCTATAACTATGCAGGATTTCTACCCTGTAGAACACTACCCTGAAATTTTGGGTGCCATAGATTGAAATCAAATCACCGCCCAGGGAACAGGGAAGGGTGTACATAAACAGAAAGGGCTTCCACTCCATTAACTGCTAGGTCATGTGTAATACTCAGGGAATCATCCTGAATGTGTGTGTTGGAAACCCAGGCAGTTACCACAACTCCTATATTCTGCACAACTCTCAACTCTGTCAGAGGTTTTATAGGGGAGATATCCCACAGGGTCATTTACTGGGGGATGCAGGTCATGAATTCGAGCTGTGGTTCATGACTCCCATAAGAAATCACACAAACCCACAGAAGAAAGCTATAATGAGGCACACACTCAAACAAGAAATATCAGAGACCATGTATCTGTGTTTCTGTAGTCACATTTCCGGTGCATAGATGCATCTGTGGGAGCCCTGCAGTACAATACCCATAACTGTGCTGAAATTTTCACAGTCTGTGCTATCCTTCACAATATTATTCTGAGAAAACAGCTTCAGCAGGAACTGCAAGGGGAAGGGACACACATCCCAGCACCACTGGCAAGATCACTACAGCCACACCCAGGTGAGGAGTCAAAGGGGGATCCCCCAGCTGCTGTGGGTGTTTGTAGACATAGGTATGGACAATATGCTCTTGCCCTGGCTAAGAGGCAATTGGAAGCACACACAATCAGCACCTAAGGGGATGAAACCTTCAACCTATGCACATATATACAGTAACATTAATGCCAGGCAATGCTCACAGCTTTTACCTACCCATTTAATGGCTGTGTACTGCTAGCTTCAGACAGAGTCAGTCCTGAATTAAAACTCTTCTAACTGCTGGACTATCAAGGTAAGTGTTGAACCTGCAATATGAAAATAAATGGATTATTACACCAATGAATGGCATATCCTTGCATAATGTTACTTGCTAAAGTAACTAAGTAGAAGGTGGATGATTTCTACAGCAAGGACATCAATATGTCACAGTGATAATTTATGTCAATAGATGTATTCTCTATCAATTAACAGGTCTCATGCATCAAAGATTCACACATTACGAAAACCTGTAAAAAACAGTACAATTTCCATATATATATATATATATATATATATATATATATATATATATATATATATATATATATATATACTAAGCACTCAGTCAGCTATGCACCCTGGGCATCAGACAAAAAAGTTATGTATCTCTCTCTCTTTCCTATTTACACACCATGTGGTATATTGGGCAATGAGCACCTTTCAGCGTTCATTGTTTCTGTAGCAGTTACGGGTTTTACAGGCTCAGGTTGCTAACCCAAGGCCCAACCCTCCTTGGAGGGTGCACTGCACACACTCACACACACACACTCACATCAAGGGCCAATTCAGTGTGTCCAATCCACCTACTGCATGTCATTGGAATGTGGAAGGAAACCGGAGCATCCAGAGGAAACCCTATGTATCCCTGAATCCAAAAGATAGAAAATCAAGGATATGGCACAGTTATCATTATTTGCACAGGGTGTTGTTTGGAGGGAGGGAGCAGGAGGCCAAGGCTGACACAAAAAGTGAGCGCATATGAGTAAGATAGACATGCAGGCAGAAATTTGGGTAAAGTATCAAGTATCAAATGGCCACTGAGACAGAACGAGTTGTAAGGCTTATGACTTACCCATACAACTGTTATGTGTGTGTCTGTCTGCAAGGGCAGTCAAGGTGAAATGCACATATCAGTGCCTGCAAGAACACAGCCAAAATCTGTGCTAGCTCTACATCCTTGTATGTCAGACAAGTGTGAGCACTGCATGGTAGAGGTAATAGTTCAGCATTGAGACCCATGACCAAGAGAAATGGCTCTGCCAGGATTTGCACTGGCATGTCCATAGTCAGATGCACTGCTGCTACCTGAACATGACTGATGTCTGCTAGACTGGACAAGCTGTCATCACCAGTATTCCCAGGACCATGACCTTGTGGCCTACTACATATGGATGGGGTGTGAACACCTCAATCACTGATGAAGCAGTGGAAGTAGTGCCACTACAGGAGTATGATCAGGCATGGCCACATTGGCTGACATCAGATGATGATGCTGAGTTACGTCTACATGGATGCCATCCTCCTCCCAGCAGATGTTCCATCACAGACACTACCCATTCTATCGTGTCATTCATCTGATCCATTGAATTGGCCACACAATAGAGGCAGTCACTCATATTAGCCTGTGCCACATCTACAAACAACCCTAAGCATGTCCTCTGAGGCCCTACTGGAACGTGCCTGTACCTAGATTTTGGCACTAAACATACATCGAGTGGCATGTAAAGACACACCAGGATCAGGAAGAGGGTGGACAGCAGGCCTCCTCCAAGCACCCCTAACAGCCCTCCTGCATGGCATCTCACCCACACTTTGGTTATGGCCAGAGTCAACTGGCACTGAAGTCTCAGTAACCACACTACCATGATCAAGTGTCTCACCCTCCACCTGTCCAATATCTGAGGGCTCACTGGAATAGGCATGCGTAGCCTTACTGGCTGTGTCCAATGGAATTATGGGGGGTGGCTGAAAGTCAACCACAGTGTCAGATTCAACATCTGACTGAACCCCCTGACTGTGGCTGCATTTGGCCAGCATCATTATCAGAGTCTGCCGATACTCAGACATCAAGTGGTAAGAGTCCTATGCTCCCACTGACAGGATCACCTGTGATAAAAAGCAACAAACACAGGAACACAATTCATACCTACATTAAAATTTAATATTATGATAACAAAGTAACACTGGTGCCACTATCACAGATTGTATAGCAATATATGCATTTATGACACGCACCAAAAACATACAGATAAATGCATATTTCTGACAAATTATATCAATAATCAAATAAAAATGTTTGCCTTACCATGTGCAGATGAATCCACACTTGCTAGGGAGGATTGTCCTGGAAGAACTGAAGCAAGGTTTAGGACACAATCATCACATCAATTGCAATAACACAGGGAGACAGTGAATACACAATTTTTGCCTATATGTCCATACTTTTAACTGAATCATAGCTGACATGTCCACCCAAAGCCCATGTGCAATGAATAAAAATGTGTCATTAATTCTATCAATTTATCAATAGGTCATCCAAAAATAAATAAATAAAAAAAACACCAACTATTATTTACAATATTTTACTATACAAGCAAATCTTACAAACTGACACATGTAAGCTTACTTGGAAGCAGGGACATCAATCACATGCTGTTCTGCACTTTCCACTGAGCTCTTTGGATCCCTGACAGTGAACAGGAACTCTTCATTTGGTGTCAGTGGTAGCTCTGTAGCAGGCTCTCCCCATAGCCAGCTGTTCAGAGGCAACTGCAGCTGCTCTCATTCGCACTGATTAAAGCATATCAGTGGCCCTATGACACAACTGATCATACGTCCTGGTGCACCCCCCTACAGCATTTATGTCATTGACTATCTGGTCGAAATCTGCATTCTGTCAGCCATATCTCCACATCCTTTCACAAGCAGAAAAGTGTCAGGAATGCTTGCACTATGATGCCATTTTCCGAGTCACTGAAAGGGGGTTTATGTGGATTTGTACACTTGGGTGCCATAATCCTATGTGTCATAAAACAGTGAAGGATACAACACATAAATATTACATAATGAAATTCCTGCTTATATATACACACACGTATTATATTTTCAGCATTAACCAATAGAGACCCACACTTCAGTTATTAAAATTTAAGGTTATGTGGTTGTAATATATGACACAGACACACAAACCAATATTTCTCCAAACAAAGGAATTCCAATGGAGTAAAGTATTGTTTGCCATGGAAAGAACAGGATGACTAAACAATTTTGAGAGCAAACCTCTTGAAACACATCTTTTTTATGGCAGCACACGAATGGTACTTGGATCCCCAATCCCAAAACAACAGGCACATGACAGTTTGTACAAACCAAGATATACCACATAATAAAATTATTATAAATGCTTTCAACTCAATTCTCACAAAATATGTGTACAAATGTACAACATAAAACTCAGTTTTATACAATTGCCAGTCCTCTTTCACTGTGCCCAGCACTTCCCCGGAGGTATCTATGGGCAATCTTAGAAGCCTAACACCCCTGTGTCATTGACAATATAGTATATTGCATTTCCCTGAAATAACATAAGAAGAGTATAAGATAATAGTTTGATCTATCTGAGAAAGTAAAATGCCTGCCAAAAAATGCTTATGCCAACAGAGAACTATAGGAAGTGCATACAGATAAAAATCCATTTTCTAATGCTGTTATATATAATTATTTTTGTTTTGTAACATGTTAACATATCTAGCATGTACTTGAAAATTACTATCATACCTTAGCAAGATCAGAAGCCTTCTGTGCAGATAAATCAAAATAAACAGCAATTTTTTGGGTTCTCCAGATATAGAACTCTCCTCAGCTTCAAGTTTCCTAGCTACATGATTACCTTTTTGTAGTGTAGATTCAGGCCTCTGAGCGTAGAGAAGATGCAAATGAGGTATGAACTCATTAGAATTGCTAAATTCCAAATGTTTGACTTCATGTAGCTGGTATAAACATAGTGTAGGCACTATCTCAGTGTTAGTTGGTAATAGATTGTAACTCAATGATTAATTTGATGAAGAAGGAAGGCACAACAGCAATTCAGACTACCTTACCTGCAGTGGGTGTGTCACACAGAATAAACTTACAAAGTGTAGAAGTAACTGTAGCAAACTTTTAAATGGAAGTAAACAGCACACATTTCTCATTTTAGTTCACTAATAGACAAACTCTACTCCCTTAGATGAAAACTGAATTTTACTGTCATGTAATTGTATCATGCATTTTAATGGCAATGATACAAAATGTCCTATGGCCTGCATGTCTGAGACTACAGCACAGATAAAAGAAGAGTAAACACAATACAAAGTGAAGACAGAGCTGCATTGTTGCAAACAATATCCATAAATGGTTGTGTGATCACTCATTGCACTAAATATGTAAGTTACACATGTACAAATAACTGAGAGTGTACAAGTTTATATTTCTTGTTAATACTGTGGAGGAAGTGGGACTCGCTTGTGTGCACAATGATTTCTATTGGTACTGCAAAATTGTTTCTTTGGGAAAGAGTCAACCCTAACGTGTTTTGTAGTTTCATTAGTTTGACAGTTCAAATCCAGACTTGTGTAAAAATCTGTAAGGTGTGTTAAAAAGTATTTTGTAATGCTGTCTATGTTTCCTTTATTTATTTATTTAAAATATTAATATTTGCACTGCACATGGCTTAGTGCAAAAACGGTGAACCAGAAAAATAAAATTAATAGAAGTTGCTTCTGTTATAAAGACAGTCCCCAGGATTCACTAATCCTCCGTGTAAGACTATATTAGTCTTACATGGAAACGCCAGTCTAAGAGTAAGATGGCAGCGCGTCATGCATATTAATGAGGGTGCGCTGCCTCAACTCTAAGGCTAACATGGAGCATGCACGAGTGCAGGGGGCGTGTCGGACTGCCGAGCAGTCCAAAAATCCATGCCCCTGCAAGTGTCTCAATCGGGAAATGTCAACTGACATGAGCAAGTCTGCTCAAATGTGTACATACCCAACACTACACTCCCCCACATTCTAAACCCCTGTACAATTATAAAATGTAAAACTTTTATTTATTTTTTTATTATTCCCAATATAGCTGCCCGTATTTGCGCGTGTTTGTGCGGGTTTGCCCATTGCTTAGCTACAGTTAGCAGTTTAGACATCGAAGAAGATAATAAGAAATGTATATGCAAATTAAGCAAAATAGCGATAGCGTAGTGGTAGAGCCTTCGCACAAAGAGGAGGCATTTCCGGTTCGAGTCCCACCGCTCCCTTTTCTATTTTCTGTTGGAAATCAGTATATAAAAATAATTCCTGACATTTATCATTTAAATTTTAGTAAAAAGCATTGAAATGGCCTATGTAGTAGTGTATATATATATATATATATATATATATGAAGGTGAAATGGTTATGCATACTGATGGATGCATAAGTAACGTATCTTAAGCAATGTGAAGCACTGCTAAGCAAAGTTTACCAGCATTAAGCATATTTAAATGTAATTGCTCGTAGCTGAGCACTGGGTTAACTAGAGCAATAGCTTTGCGCACAGCTGCGCATCGCGCAAACTAGCGCAGACAGAACATGTTTGCTTGTATCTGCGCACCACGCTAACTAGTGCAACATCGAGCAACAACAAGCAACGGAGAGCAACGCCGAGCAACGTAGAGCAACGTCGGGCAAAGTTGAGCAAAGTCGGTAAAACACAGCCACACCTCCTAGCTGGTCTGGCCAGTAGTAAAATAAAAAGCAATGACAGGCCTCGAACTCGGGATACTGTGCACCATAATCATAGTACTGAACCACTAATCCATGACAGCTTTTCATAGGCATACACTTTCAACACACACATATATATCAATGGAAATTTACCCATTGCTAAGCAGGTGTGCCTTCAGCTGAGTTTTTTCAGAAATGGCCAATCACAGATAAGTGTGGGAAATGATGCATATTTCAGCTCCATAGGTGGGAATACTTGCCATAACTGGTTGTAGCTCCCATCTGCAGGCATCAATGGCCGGTGCTGGAGAGGGCTCTCGTTTTTGAGTGCAATGTTGGGGCATTGAGGAGTCAAAAGTAATGGTTTGGCTCCTTGTCCATAATCATGAGGATAGACTCCTGCGGGGCCAGTACCAGGGCACCCAATACAAAGCCGAAGCCTGGGACCGTCTAGCTCATGACCTCACCAGTGCCACAAGTGTCCCTCAGACTGGTGAGCAGGTCAGACACCACCACGCAGACCTGAAGAGACCCAAGGTGGATCAACTGGACCAGTGGATCCAGGAGGCCCGTGGGATGGAAAATGCCCCACTACTGAGTAAGTAGCCATGGAATTAAGCATGTAAGAATTGCTATTGTAGTGTATACTATGGATAGGTATGTCTCAATTTCACTTCATTTACTTCACAGCTGCAGGTGTCCATGCTGTGAATCAGCAAGCCTATGCAGATAGGCTGCTAAGGCTGCACCACCAGGCAGGTTAGTAATTATTCTGCTTGTACTGCTATGTAAAATAAATGAGAGAGCCTGAAAAAAGTGTTTTATCACAATAAATAAAGGTATAATAATTCTCTAATAATTATTCTGCATGTACTGTTATATAAAATAAATGAGAGAGCCTCTAGAAAAGTGTTTTAAGTCTTTAATAAAGGTATAATTCCTGGAGTGTGTCTGTGCCATTTTCTTTGATATGTTGTTTTACTCTTGCATTATAGAAATAGTACTGTTGTATTAAGCGGTGTTAACACTCAGTTGGGTAGGCCCATATAAAGTGGATGAAGGGAGTGCCAGTAGCTTTTAAGCATATTTACAGTCCTCAACTGTTGGTTCATGCCCAGCATGTACAGGTTAACCTGGCACATGAGTAGCTTGGTATTGTATTCCCCAGAAATGTCATTGTGCTGGCAGAAATGTAGGGAGCTGTTAACATATAACTGATAATTTCACCTAAACATATCTAGATAAGTATAGGAAAGTAGAGCTGTCAGTGTACCATCTCAGCAGTAGTGTGTCTGAGCAACTCACAAAATATGTAGCAGTAACATTTGCATCCCGGACAGTTTGTATGTCAGATACAGCCCATGTATATAAAGATCTAGCAAAACCCATTTCGCAATTTAAGGACAATTGGGTAGTGTAATAATACATGTAGGGGACATATAACTGCAGTTAATAGGAATGTAGTGTAAACTAGAAGGATATATAAGTTGTTAATGGAGCTATCATTTTCCACCCTAATGTATGTGCATAAAAAATGCAATTCCAAACCTCAATGGGTATGTCTAATCTCAAAACATTTGTTGGGACATCTGTCCTATTGGTTTATAAATATCTACATTTATTTTGATGTATGTGTCCTGTTCAAATACCACAATATTGGTGGCCTGTTGCCATCAATTAAACCTGCATGCTGTTGTAATGTCCACTGTTGTTCTATATATACATGTGTCATGCTTGCTGTTCAACTGTTGGAACTCTGGTGTGTTGGGTTAATGGGAATTCTTTTGCATGCTGTTATAACTAATTGGGAATGCTGTTGACTGTTACTAGCCCATATTTTCATTAAATCCTCCTAAACATAGAACGTATGGGAAGGCCGGTCCCAGCGGACCCACCTGTCCCACCTCAGCTGGCGATGGCACCTGGCACCAGCAGGTCCGGTGCCCATCCTGGGACCTCCTCCTCTGTTGGCCCTGTGCCACCTTCGGTTGGAAGAGCTGCAGGGGATGGAGCTCATCCCCCCATACAAGAGTGGGTGGAGGAAGGCCACCTATCACCCTCTAAACGGTCCAGGCTGTGGTGCGTAGGGAGATTGAGCATTCTGTCACTGATCCTCTACGCCAGCTTGAGGCACGAGTGGCATGACTCACGGGTGAGCCTGCCCCTCCTACACAGGCCCCAGCACAGCCACCCTCTGGGCTGTTAAGGTGCAGTGGTGACTGCCCATGGGTGGGGATCTCAGTTCCACTGTTGCCATCTGTGGGCTCATGGGCGTGCGATTTCCAAACATCCTTCCCTGTCAATGGTGTTCACCCACCACATGTGTCATATTCTGCCCCTGTATGCATCTTGTTTGTCTTGTCTGTTTACCTCCCCAACCTACCTCCCCAAATATACCTACTTCCCCTACCCCACATTCCACTCTCACCTGAAAAAAAAGGGCAATCTGCTCCCCCCAAAAAAAAAATACGCCCCATACATAGGTGCCCATTTTGCACACATGTCCGCTGGACACATAAACTGATATTTAATTGGCAGTACAACATACTTTGTTGTCCTTACCCCTCTCACAGGGGTTGAAGGTTTCATATTTCCCTCCAAATTTATTGCATATGCACAGCTGCTGCTGTTAAAGAAATGGGCAGCTATGGACCTTCCCTACACCTGTCCTGCACATCCTGAGCTGTTTTCCCTACTGTCTTTCCCTCTTTGTGCCCCTTTTTCACCACTTTCGTATCTCCCCATTTTCTTTTCTTTCAAAGAAATTAGCACGGGGGTTAAGGGTAGTAAGCAATATTAAGCAGTAGTTAGCAGGTTTGCGCGAGTGTGCCCTTGTTTGCGCTTAGCTAAGCATCGTGCAAACCTGTGCAAACCTGTGCAAACCCGCTTACAACTGCTTAAAGGTGCCTTAGTCACTCTGTATGTCAGGGCCCTTGTTCTGCTCAGCAGCAAAATAAAACACCTTTGTCAGTCTCAAACCCTGGACCTTGTACACACTAGACTGCATGAAGTACCACTAAGCCACACAACAAGTTGGCGCTGAAATAAATATATCATGCATCAGAATGAGTGAATGTAAAGGAAAAATAGGAATGCCATAACACAAATCTTGTTCTGTGTTTCTTTACCAGCAGTTGTTGTGGAATTGCATTACATGACTGTGATAAGAGAACCAGCCATTCTAGCAGGAAATAATGTTACAGCAGCACTTTATAACCCCCACACAATATCATAGCAGGACAAACACTGGCATATCTGATTAGGACAGAGGCCATACTTCCCAACTGTGACTAATTTTCAGGGATGTCCCTGATTTTAAAACACATTTTAGCTGTGTCCCCCTGAATCCCTCTGAAAAGTACTGACGTTAGGCAGAAAGGTGGGGAATTACACTTAATGAATAATGACAATAAGTAAGAGTTAGACACTGCCTGTACTTCAGAAAAGGTGTATTAATCCATATGCTCTGGTTCTCTCCATGTCTCAACTTAATGTCTCTAATATTTTGAAAGTGTACCTCACTTTTACCTACTTTTCCCTGAGTCTGTTCAAATATGTACCTGAGTGATTGAGAGGCCTGGTAGAGGAAGAAACACACAGGCATATCAGCTTTTCTGCTGTTACACACTGTGCAAATAGCTTTGGAAGGAGTTCCAGAAGCATACCCTTATGTAGGAGTACAACACTGAAATACCAAAGGATGTAGCCATGTACTGGTAGCAACCAACTGTGACAATGCCATTGTTCAAGTGCTGAAAAGACCGGTGTGGTGCACAGACAAAGAATAACAGGCTATCCTCTGTCTACCATCTGGATAGGTCCACAGTTGGGAGCTACGCGGACAGACTACTTACCTTGATAAACTAACAGGCACACAGCAACCCTTTAAGTCCAGCAAGATAAAATTCACACAATAATACATAATGCTCTATGTACTTTTGCACCCCTACCCAAATGTACAATATACCTGTGTGTTCAGGGTCTACCAAGGATGTAGGTAGGCATACTAAGTACTGAAATTTGTCCAGTTTTCTTGAGCAGCCTGTGCTAAAGTCAACACTAAAAAAGCACAAACTGTTCAGAAGTGAGTAAATTAATATTCACAGTATAGCAGTTCACAAACAGTTAATGTGTCAAAAGTATACATCTCAATAACTACTTTTGTATGGCAGTTAATTGTATAATTAGAAAAGAAAGTACATACTCCCATGTATCTTGTGTTAGCATTTGGAGGGGTGAGTACAATTCTACACTGACAAGTGTGTACTGGAAGCAGCGACATTCAGGTTTGAGTACAACATTCAAATCACTGGCTACACCCCTGGCTTCAGATATAAGAACTATACCAACCCTCTGACTTAAACAACAATGTCCACAGCAAACAAGCATGATCCTCATTTTGGAAAGCTGAAAGGGCTACGCCTACCTGAGTTAGAAATTTATAGCATTGGGTTGCTATGACAGTGATTACTGCAATTACCACACAGCAGGCTGCATGCAATTAGCAAATGATGGCCACCAATTGGTGCAGAGGCCATCACATGCACATGTGCAAATACCTATAAAAGCAGGCTGTAATTGCTGCCCACAAACTCAATCACTCTATTGCAGAGACTGAGATAGAGAGAGAGAGAGAGAGAGAGAGTGAAAAGCAAAAGGAAAACGGAAAATAAATAATACCAACTCATACAAAGGAAAGGTATGTAACAGATATGTATTTACTGGCATGTAGTAGATGTTTTTGAAGAGTACTCTACATAATGTGAACCATTCATATGTGGCAGCAGTACGTATCTATGTACAGATGTCCTGCTTAACTACTGCCATGGACAATTCAGTGTGTAGCTGTGTGCAGTGGGACATAACTGTGAAATATGTAGCTCAGCATTAAATGTCAAACATCTGATCCATGTTATCTGGAGGGAGGGTGGCCTAATGGTTAAGGTGTTTGCCTTACAAATGCAAGGTGCAATGTTTGACTCTCACAAGGGATAATTGGCTAGGCTTAAAATGGCTCACAAGGGCAGTTAGCTTAGCACTAATCTATGAACCTATCAGTGTTCTGTACAGTAGTGTGGACAATGGCTGTTTGAGGGATTAGCGCAAACATTTATATAAACATGGTTGTGACAGAGGAACACATGCATGATAGTCATATTAAAGTTTAGCTTAACATTGGCAACTGCTGTACCAGGCTAGTATGCTAATCTAGCATTTGTAGCTATATATACCCCCTCTAATGTTACTGTGTGTTCACATGTGACACCTGTTCATGTTACAGCAAGGCCCAACAGTTCAGCTGTGAGGTCCAGGGATTTACAACAGTGTGGACCTTGTGTGTGTATGGCACACACATATGGAGATATATATATATATATGTCATATATATATTAACATCGGTATATGTGCATAGAGCAAGGGACATATTGCAACTGTTTGTGAAGGGTGGACATATATATGTTGGTGAAGGTTGTTATGTGCATATTTGTATGTAGGTTTTAGTGTGTGACAAACAAGACAGCATATACTGCTGGTATATGACATGTGGTAGTTAAACACTGTGTGTGTTTTGTTCAGTTTTCAATGTTGCAGCCATTGAGGCCTGCTAAAGCTACCTGGGCTGAGAACACTTTCAATGTATTTCTCACAAGACTATGTGATATTATTACATTACTGTATACCTCACATCCTTTGTATAATTGATATTCCCACCATGAAAGGTGGACTGTATATGTGCCTATATGTATATGTACACCAATGGATGTGTATATGTATATATATATATATATATATATATATATATATATATATATATATATATATATATATATATATATATATATATATATATATATAGAGAGAGAGAGAGTCATATATAGTCATACACACCCACATCTACTTGTTGCAATAGATTCTATGTAAAGTTGACTGAGTGTGATGGTCAATGTGTTGGTGAATGTGTCAAAGATGTATTTTTTGTGGGATAGCTTAGTGGGAAACTGTTTCTGTCATGGTATTATGTGTCCTTACTTTGATCCCAGCAAAAGCTGTGTATGCTGTTGCTAGGCAGATAAAGCACTATGGCATACAGTCTGATGTAGTCCCTTGGTGTTAACTGGGGTGTGTCATTGGAGGCTAAAGCACTACATATATGCTTATTGATTGGTACTGATGTTGAATCCAAATCATGTATGAACTGTAGTACTACTTGAAGCTGTAGGCCTAAACAGCAAAGTATGGTGTATGTCCACATCGCTTGGAACCACTGTTTTGTGTGGTCCCTGTAGTCCTCACAGATTACATTCCTCAGGCTTAAGTTTTTTTAAGTACTGACACACAGTTCTGTATGGTACACATGTAAAGCTTATCTGGGTTGCCATACCTTTGTGTCTTGTAATTATGTCTGATGTGTGTGTGGGTATGCCTGTAACATGTCCTCTGTCATATGTGTGTTATAAGATGTAACTGCGTATCTAGCAACATTTATAGTTTACTACAGCAGTATGCCACCTATATTCACAATTGTGCGCATATTTTGGTCACGGGTATGCCATCAACAAGTTGTGTGGTATAATGGTAATACTGTAACTGGACTCTATAAACATTGCGATGGATGACATATTTCTTTATGCATTCGCTTGATCTATACCTTCTGTGGCTAGGTGGTGCATTGTGTTGCATACAGTGTGCCATGTACTGCTGTATAGTCTTATATAGTCTTATATAGTGATTTTATTTTGTTGCTGTGCAGAACATGGTTTATTATATAGAGAGTGCCAGGCACTTTCAAGCAGTTGTGGGGTGAGCACTGATAAGTGGTATTGAAAGTGTGTAATCTCATTCAGCTAATAGGTTGCTATATATGGCAGTTCAGTGTTATCTGTACTGTATAATGTTAAGTGTGCCATATGACTTGCTCAGACATATTTTTTCTTGAGCAGCCTGTGGGATCATGGCCCACCATTGTAATCCTAGCTACAGTAGTGCTGAGGATGACATTATTACTAGCTGTCTGATTCAGCACTACAGCCTACTATTCTCGAGAACCAGCCAAGACCAGCATGAGCATACTGCACTGTGGCAAGATGTTGTCCGGAGGGTAAATTACATAGGCATGCATAACCGGACATATGAGCAGTGATTTACTTAGACATGTCTGGCAGCGTGCTTCTGATGTCCATAGACAACAGCTTGCAACAGGTGGTGGGGTTAACATCCGCCCTCCCCTCACCAGAGTGGAGGAGCTGCTCCTGAGCCTGGTGGCACCTGCCCAACAACAACAACAACAGCAGACATTTACCTTGATGGAGGTTGGAGCCACCCAGCAAGAACACATGGAATGTGCAGGTAACATGGCATATCTGTACACTACTGTTACCTCTATTAGTAGATCATGCATATGTGAGATGTGTACTGTGTAGTTAGAAGATGTGCAATACTGATCATTTGGAACATAATCTGTAGGCATGTGAATGTAAACTGTTATACTACGATATGATTGCAAACCCACAGCAGCAATGCCACAGTTGTCGCCACTGACAATCTGTCTCATATCCGTGTAGGTCCCTCTGGTGTGTCAGCAAGGCAGCGGACACATGCTGGTGAGTGTGTTCTACATTTATTATTGCAAATAAAAAGTGCATGTCATAATTAAGGTGTAGGCCATGTACACATGTAACACACCTATGCATAATGCATGTTGTGCATGTTTGCTGTGAGACTACGCACATCTCAGTAATGTGATTAGCTGCCTCAAACACATGCAATACACAGACCATCTCAAACAAATGTGGCTACACTGTAGTGACCATTGGATAGGCAGAGTCGATACACATGCACACAACATACACAACTATGTCATACACAGAACATGCTAACATGCTACACATGAAGTATTCACAAACCCTCTGTAAAGTCACACTCCAGTATCCCAAATGTCATCCACACAGCACACATAATATACCTGAGGGGTAGAGGCCTATCATGGGGCAGTGACACACTCTGCAACACGCAACACATTCATGTTAGGCAATGCTCCTACCAATCACCATAATTTACACACATATATATTATTCTTGTAATGCTATTAGTGCAAGGTCATGGACACACATTGGTATGTGTGTGATGTTTAAAATATTGTGTGTGTTTTAGCATGGCATGTCATGTATGACACTGGCATGTCCACAATATGATCTATACCATACCTGTACATACATTGGCTGGCTGGACCATGGTATTCCATCAGTTATACATGCACCACTGATCTTGTGTGTATACACACATGCATGAGCTAAAAAACTGTCCACAATTATTTGCCAAAAGACACAGAGTCTCTAATCATATCAACTGCTATTGAGTTGTGTGTGTGTGTGTGTGTGTTGTGTGTGTGTGTGTGTGTGTGTGTGTGTGTGTGTGTGTGTGTGGTGTGTGTGTGTGTGTGTGTGTGTCTGTGTAGTCTGTAGTAGTGTTGAGTGTGTTGTGTGCATGTGTTGTGTGTTGATGTGTCTGAGATTGACATCTTGTTGTGTCTTTGTCTTTCTGTTCTGTTTTACTCTCACAGAGTGGGCTAGTTCAGTGCAGCAGGAACCAGCAGCCTGACATCACAAATAGTGATAATGAGGATAGTGTGGTAGGAGGCACAGGCATGTATGTCAGGGTCTGTTGTTGGGCCACGGTATCACATGCACATCAGGCAGGCAGCCATAGCCATATGTCTGGTGCGGCACACCACATAGACAGATTTCCAGGGTTTCTCTCAGAGCACTGCTGGTCATGTGTGGTATGTCAACCTCTGAGGATAGTACCCAGTCTGGATTAGTACCTGATGCTGTCTGTAGCACCCCTGCCAGGCACAGGTACTGTATCCATGGCTAGAGACGGTGATCTGTAAAGCCTGCCAGGTACAGTCTGTAGCTGTCCCATAAATCCCCGTATATGGCAGCCACATGGTGGAACTGTGTGCATGCAGACACACACACATAAACCAGACATCTAGGGCAAACACATACCCACACACATTACATCCACATTGGCCCATAACAGTACTCTTGGCCCTCATACACACACTCACACACAAATGTTGATTGTATGGCTCAATGTAGGCCTCTGGCAAACCAACAACACACCCTGTGCATATGATGAAACATGTGCCACCTCCTGTCATCTGTAACATTGATGCAGGAACAGGCTAACATGGTGCTGATGCACAGGGTGACTTTATAACAGAATAGCAATGTTAGCATGTTGTCAGCAGTAAAGTGTAATGATATCCTTGAAGGTGTAGCTGAGCAGGCATGATGCATTAAAGCTATAATTATCAATGTAGTATTGTTTACACCAGTGTTTATTCCAATTGTATATTGTCTGCCCATGTGCCACTTGGCTGATGTGTGTAGTTTTGTCAGCATGTGTTAGAGATTGGACAGTAAGTGTGGGTATGTGTGCAGCACAGATTTGCAGGTGTACATTTGTGAACATGGTTGAGGTGCACTGTCTGCATGTATGTGCATAGTGGACACATGGGCAGGGTGACATGCCCTGTATTAGACAGTGTTAACACTCCATAGTTTCTATTGGTGGCCAGTATGCATTGTACTACAATCATTTTGGAACTTGAGTACGTGTGTGTATGACACGGTTTGACACTGTGCTGTGGGTGATACTGTTACTATCTGTCATTGGTTTGCATTCTGGTAGCATACATAACCTCAACAGCCTGACCATAAACAATTGTTAGATGATGTCTTGACAACTGACACACAGATGTAGGACACACAGTAACATTTGCAGCCTTCAAGTACTATTCTATGCCAGTAACCAGTGGTATTCACCTGCACTCAGTCCTGGGACCACTCCTGTTTGGCATATAGCTTTCTTAGGTACAAGCAACACAGTAGGGATATGTCTGGCCATGTTTTGCAATGCATACTGTGGGCTATAATGCATTCTCCAGATGACACACACATCCTCCAAAAGGGTATCATACAGACAGATACCTGGTGTCAAACCCATGCTGTAAAGCTATAAGCCAAATAAAGCATAGTCATCCACTTTTACAAAACATAGTATCCACAGAGTACCACATAGGTAGTAGCCCCCAAAATATTGAACAGGTACCAATGTATACATAGAGCTATGTGTTACATCATCTCTCCTTTGATAATCACATTTCCAAAGAGTTTTGGAAATCCCTCTGTGGATCACATAAGCAATAAGGGGTCTGCATGCATAGCCACAAAGGTTGTTGCACACCTATAATAAATAGCCATCTTTGACAGACTTTGCTGCTTTTGAACAGGTTTCAAATATACCTCAGGCATAAACCCTCACTCACACTATTCAATAGAAACCGTAATGAGTGTATGTGAAACGGATGACATAGGCCAGGAATCACTGCAGTGGCTAGGTTTGTCACAAGCATACAGATGTGACCTAAGGTCTGGAAAGTGACAGCATACTCTGGCAAAGATAACAGATGTGTTCATGGAGAAAGCAGGGTTCCCACCTATGAAATAATTGAGGTCATATGTATGTATATGTATTTGCCACACAGTTACCTGACATGTGTAATGCACATACTGCTGTCATTGTGATATGTCATACAGTAGTAAAAGCAAAACCCACATCACATTGACCAACAGTGTCACACACGTGGACCACACACACGGTCACTAAGTGCAGGATTCAAATCCCTACCTAACAACTTTATAATATTACAACAGTACACATTTACACGATGCGCAATACACATTACTGGGAGTTCTTCTTTCCATAGGTATATTTGTAGGATGGTGACATCATCAGACTTGACAAAGATGAGTATACCACTTTTAAGGTGTTTCAGTAGTCTCCAAAAAGACTGCTCCTCGCCAAGGAGGCACACACACAGGTGGCCAGTGCAGGATTCAAACCCCTACATAACTACTTTATGATACTAGAGCAGTACGCATTTACACAATGCGCTATACACATTACTAGGAGCTTCCCTTTCCACAGGTATAGTTGTAGGATGGTGACATCATCAGACTTGACAAAGATGACTATACCACTTTTAAGGTGTTTCAGTAGTCTTCAAAAAGGTTGCTCTGCTGCAAGGAGACACACAAACACACACTCTCATACAGTTGGCAAGTGCAAGATTCAACCCCCTACTTAACGATATTAGAGCAGTATGCATTTGCACAACGCACTATACACATTACAGGGAGCTCCCCTTTCCACGGTTATATTTGTAGGATGGTGACATCATCAGACTTGACAATGATGAGTATACCACTTTTAAGGTGTTTCAGTAGTCTTCAAAAAGGTTGCGCCTCTCCAAGGAGATATACACTCTCATACAGGGGACAAGTGCAGGATTCAAACCCCTACCTAACTACTTTATTATATTAGAGGAGTACGCATTAACACGACATGCTATACACATTACTGGGAGCTTTTCATGCCACAGGTATATTTGTAGGATGGTGACATCATCAGACTTGACAAAGATGAGTATACCACTTTTAAGGTGTTTTAGTAGTCTCCAAAAAGGGTGCTCTTCTGCAAGGAGACACACACACACTCTCATACAGTTGGCAAGTGCAGGATTCACCCCCCTACTTAATAGTACTAGAGCAGTACGCATTTACTCAACGTGCTATACACATTATTGGGAGCTCTCCTTTCCACAGCTATATTTGTAGGATGGTGACATCATCAGACTAGACAAAGTGGGTTACATTAGGTGACATTAGGTGGGCTACATAGAAGGAATTTCTAAACACTTTGGCAATGTGATCATCAAATGAGAGTTTACTATCTACCTGGGTCCCCAGGTCCATAATTACATTCTCCGTACATACTGGATTACCACCTATGTGATAATTTGTGTGCACTTTGTTTTATCCAAAGGGGATGACTATGCATTTTTTGGCATTCTGCTTGAGGGCATTGTTTTGACACCAGATATCTGTCTCTGTAAGACCCTTCTGGAGGATGTCTGTGTCAGCCGTAGAGTCAGTTATGGACCACAGTTAGCAGTCATCTGCAAACTTGTTTAGCCATACTCCTCCCATGCTTGCCTGTGCCTCTGAGCAGTATCTACTGAACAGGTGGGGTCCCAGGACCAAGACCTGTGGGATGCCATTTGTGACTGGTTTAGAGTCAGACATGGCACCTGCAACTCTGAACATGTGTGTTTGATCTGTGAGCCAGTTGGCCACCCATCCTGTGATATAGGTGTTAATGTTCAAGCTGGTAAGCTTGTCCATGATGCCAGAGTGGGGAATGGTGTCAAAGGCCTTAGTGAGGTCCAGGTGGGCTGTGTGGACTACTTTCACGTCCATCTGTGTCCTTGGTAACTGTTTCAAAGAAATCAACTAGGTTTAGGAGGCAGGATCTGCCTTTAACAAAGCCAAGTTGGGTAGAGTCCAGTGTCTGGAGGTTCCCAATGTCTCTGTTTATGGATTCCATGATAATTTGCTCCATAGCTTTGCAGACCCAGCTGAGTAGGCCTATAGGGCAATAGTTTCCAGGTTCTGTTGTGGCACCACCTTTGTGGAGCTGGATGACTGTTGCTATATGCCATTCTTTGGGTACATAGCCTGTGGTAAGGTTGAGTCTGGACAGTGAATGTAGGTGAGGATGTAGTTCCTTTTGGGGCTGGTGTAAGACGCAGCCTGTGACACCATCCAGTCCCATTGATGCTGTGTTCTTAGCTTTGGACAGGGCTGTTTTTACCTGGATGTCCATGAAGTCTGGGGTTCTGCATTCTTCTAGGATGGACACAGGACCTTTTGGGGGTGATGGGGGGGGGTTGCACTGAACTTGTCTGCCAGGATGTGGGCAATGTCAGTTGGTTCAGTGTATTTTTTGCCATTTTGCAGTAGCTGACAGCATAATTAAGAGTTGCCACCTAAATGTTTGGTATAGCTAACAAAGGCTTTGTGGCTGTTATTCTTACATTCCTTGGCAATTTGTCTTTAGAAACTGGCCTTGGATTATTTTATGAGTGATCATTGATTCTTCCTAATAATGATCAGTGATGCCTTTCCTTATGTGAAGTTTGCTTTATCATGTGTTCGTTCCCTCCTTCTGTTGTATAGCTTATTTATGTGCGACAACCACCAGATTGGTTTCCTATTTTTGGAGGAGTGCATCTTGGTTTTATTTGGCATGACTCAATCCATGCATCCCTGTAGATGCTCATAGAATGCACTTGTAAATGATTCTGCAGATTGTATAGCATTATCCTATAGCAAGGGTGCTTTTGAACTTCTCACTTTGGTCTTGAGAAGTGTGCTGTTTGCTTTAGTAACTTTCTTCACAGTGGTTTCCTTAACTGTGGGGGGGGGGGGCGTGATGTGGATGTCCAGTGTGATTACTTTATGATCTGATATTACCAGCGAGGGGTTTATCTCTGTTGTGGAACACTGGTACCCCATGTTGGTGATGATCAGGTCCAGTATGTTGTCACCTCTAGTGGGCATGGTGACCAGCTGTTCCAGAGTTCCTCTGAGTAGGCGATATGCAAGAAAGTACAGCTGGAGCATTTTGAGACGGTCTGTGTATGGCATGTATTTCAGGCCACTACTGCTATTTGTGAGGTATTTCTGCAGGCTTTCCAGTTGTTGTAGATGTCTTGTGAGGTACATAGCAAAAGGGGCATTGTACTCTATTATGGATCTAGTGAGTGATGAGTAGAGGGGAACAATGTCCTCTTCTATTCTGCATGAGACACCTTTTGTGATGAGGTGTGCCACATAGAAGGATTTCCTGACTACTGCGGGGATGTGATTATCACAGGTGTGTCCACTGTCCACCTGTGACCCAAGGTCTCTTATTACACTTTCAGTGTTAAGTATACTACCGCCTATGTTGTAGTTCATGTCTACAGAGTTTTTACCAAAGGGGATGACAATGCACTTTTTGGCATTGAGCTTGAGGCCATGGCTTTGACATCAGGCATCTGTCTCAGTGAGGCCCTTTTGTAGGATGTCCACATCTTCAGTAGTTTCAATTATGGCTCCTAGTTTGCAGTCATCTGGAAACTCCATTAGCCACAGACCTTCCATGTTAAAGTTTACTTCAGGGAAGTAGATACCAGACAGGACAGGATCCAGGACTGAACCCTGTGGTACTATACTTGTCTCTGGTCCAATGTCGTACTTGGAGTCTGCTACTTTCACAGTGTGTGTTCTGTCAGTTAGCCAGTTGGCAACCCATCTTGTGACATAGTGATTTATACCTAGTTTAGTGAGTTTATCTATAGTTCCAGAGTGGGGGAGGGTGTTGAAAGCCGTGGCAAGATCTACATAGGCTGTGTGAACCACCTTACCCTTGTCTACAGTTCTGATGACTGCTTCAATGATGTCTATCAGGTTTAGGAGACATGATCTGCCTTTTACAAACCCAACATGGTTGTGGTCCAGAGTTTGGAGATTACCAATGTCTTTTTTATAAGTTATATGATGATACATTCCATGGCCTTGCAGAGCAGGCTCATCAGGCTAATGGGGCACTAGTTCCTGGGGTCCATGGTGGCTCCCCCCTTGTGTAGTGGGATAACCATCGCTGTGTGCCATTCAGCAGGCACAAAGCCTGAGGTGAGGCTATAACTGAACATGGTACGTAGGTGTGGTGCCTGTTCGTTCTGTAGTTTGTGTAGAACACAGCATGTTATGTTATCTGGTCCCATGGATGCTGTGTTCCTGGCTTTGGAGAGTGGATTTTACCTGTGCAGCCATGATGACAGCAATTTTGCAGTCTTCCATTATAGAGATGTGCTCTTTCATGGGTGAGAGGGGGGTAAAGTTAGCACTGATCCTATCTGCCAGGATGTTGGCAATATCAGTTGGGTCTGTATATTTAGTGCCATTGTGCTGTAATTCAGAGCAGATCTGAGTGTTGCCATTGAGATTTTTGACATAGCTATAGAATGATTTGTGGGTGTCTTTAGAATCAGTGTCGATTTTGTTTTCATAACTAGCTTTGGAGGATTTTATCATGGATCACAGCTTCTTACTGATGTGGACCTCATGGGATTTTACCCTCTTTTGCAACAGTATTTTCCTTCTGTTGTGCAGTTTGTGTATGGCAGGGGAACACCAGATTGGCTTCCTTTTCTTGGAGGATAGCATCATGGTTCTGTTTGGGATAGCACGGTGCTTGTAGTCATGTAAGTGCTTATAAAGTGCAATTGTGAAGGATATAGCAGTAACTGTATTGTCCATCTGCATGGGTGTCCTGCAGTTCAGCACTTCTGTCTTAAGAAACATGAAGTTGGCTTTGGAGACATTTTTTAACATGGTTTCCTTAATGGGGCTGTGGGTCCAGTATGTGGATATGTAGGGTAATTAGCTTATGGTCAGATGGGACCAATAAGGCGCTGTCGTCAGGTGTGGAACACCAGTCACGCAGGACAAACCAAACCCCGTAACCAACACAAATAACCACAATGTGAGTTAAATGCTACTCATTGCCAGAAGTCTCAGCCTCAAGATACACACACTCGAGGCACTTCTCATTGTGGAGAATATTGATATCTGTGCAATATCAGTAACCTAGTTCAAGGCTCCAGACAGCACACCAGCACTACCAGGATACTACTCATTCCATACCTTCCAGCATCAGAACCTGAATCATAGCACATAGGCTGAGGATGTATCCATATTCATCAAGGATACCTACACTTCTCTCTCTACATGCTCTCTACAGGATATGTGCCCATAGAATGTTGCACAGCAACGTTCTTCACACTCCACAGGAGTGGGGCCACAAAAACCCATTGGCATTCATGCTCTATGAGCCTGACAAGTGTGTTCTGCAAGGCAATGGAGCCGATCATAATGGAAGTCAACAATACAGAGATTGGGAACCTTCACACAGTTGAGCATACCCTGTTTGGCTTCATCAAATGCAGACCATGCCTCCTGAACTGGGAGGATTTCTTTGACAGTTACCCAGGCTACAGATGATTGAAATGAGCTCCTCACAGCCTACCTATACCTTGCTAAGGCCTTTGACACCATTCCCCAGTCAGGTATCATAGATGAACTCACCAACCTGGCCATGAATCCATACATCACAAGATGGATTGCAAACTGGATCACAGATAGAACCCACACATTACAGGTTGCTGGCTACATGTCAGACTCTACACCGGTAATGACTGGTGTCCCCCAGGATTCAGTCCTGGGGTCCCTCCTGTTTGGTATAGACTTCTCAAATGTACATGCCAACACAGGAGAGTTGTGGTTGACTAAGTTTGCTGGGAACTGTAAAGTGTTTGCCATAATATATTCCCCGGAAGACAGACATATTCTCCAGAAGGGACTCTATGAGACAGATGTGTGGTGTCAGAATCATGGCCTTAAGCTCACTGTGGAGGAATGCATAGTGATCCTCTTTGTTGAAAACACAATACCCACAAACTACCACATGGGTGTTACCCCCTTAAAATGACAAGGTGATAAGGGATCTGGGGGCACATATACATAGTCATCTTTCCTTTGACAACCATGTTGCCAAAGTGATTGGGTGATCCTATGTGGCCCACCTAATCAACAAAGGGTTTGCATCAGGATCCAAAGAGGTAGTGTTGGCACTCTACTCTTACATCATCAGACCCATCATTGAGTACAGTGCATCATTTTGGATGTACTCGGCTTAGCATATCCAGCAGCTGTAGAGACCACATAGGTACCTCACCAAGAGGATTACTGGCCTCAAACAGTTGTGTTATGCAACACAACTGGTAAAACTAAATCTGTTCTTCGTTGTGTACCGCCTACTCAGAGGCACACTCTGCCTAACATACAGAGCCATGTCCAACACATAACTGTTGAACATGCTCCATCTACACATAACAACATTGAGTCGCCCTATACATTCCAGGGATATGAACCTCATCAGAACGATGAATACAACATACTGGTGGGATAGAGTACCATCCCAGACACTTGCCTTACTGTGGAACAGAGTCCCAATGTACATCAGACAGAACCCCTCGCTGACACTCTTCAATTGGAACCTTGATGAATGGATGGGAAACAGACAATTCATGCCAGGCATCACATCAGCAGCCACACTAGAAAGGGGCGTAGGGTACTAACTATTAGAACTAGGCCTTGGGAGACTACCCAATGGTGTGGTGAAAGCTGCCCAACTTGCGTAGGCTGATATATGCCTTTGTGGAGATAGTCTACTACATACCTATGAATCTATGTGACAGGTACATGTCTACAGATAGTAGATGTGTACTTCATTGTATAGTCATGTTGTACAGCAGGCAAATGGACCATGTACACTGTAATGCTTACAGATACTGGTGGCTGTTATGTACAGTGGGAGAGATGTGCACCTCATGTCTTTCATGCCATTGGGACAGTCCTGGATGGCTCCCTGTCATGGTCACCCTCTTACACACATCTCTGGTCATCCATCTTTGGCTGATTATACTGTGTTCCCCCTACATATATATAGAGGTACATAGGTAGGTAATAGGCTATCTGCCTGAAGACATATATTAGTATGGCCAGAGTGTGCAGCTATCACCACCCATGGAGTTAGTTCCCTAGGCCTCTGTGTAGTAGAGCTGATGAAGTGATCCATGGTGTGACAGTTCAGTTTCACATACACTCATCAAGGCTCCTCTGGAAGAGTGTCAGTGAGGGTCTCGGCTTAATGTCGGTTGGGAGCCTGTTCCAAAGCAAGGGAAGTCTGTGAGTTAGTAATGTATCCCTCCAACATGTTCTATTTAATGTTGTGATGATGATATCCCTAGAGCATGTGGTACAGTGAGCTTGGGTTTACTTCAGATAGCGCATGTACATCAGTTCTGCATTGGACATGGACCTGTCTGTTGGGAAGAGATCTCCTGAGTAGACAGTATGCAACAGAGTAGAGACTGAGTTATATTCAGTCTTGTTGCATGGGGCAACTGGTTGAGGCCAGTAATCCTCTTTTGAGGTACTTCAGTGGTCTTTCCAGCTGCTGAGGGTGCACAGTCAGATTCATCGCAAGTGTGTTGTGTTACTCTCTGACGGGTCTGATGACTGACGAGTAGTGGGAACCTCCTTTCACCTACATGCAAAGACTTTGGCAGTTTGTGGGAACACAAAACATGATTTTCTAACCACTTTATGAATATGTTTCTGGAAATGGAGATGACTATCAACATGTGTCCATAGATCCCTTGTTATCACCTACATATTTAGGGTGTTGGCACCTATGTGGTATTTGTATGCCTGTAGCTCGAGGCCATGATGTTTACACCACATATGTCTGACTGAGACCCTTTTTAAGGATGTCTCTGTTGTCCCAAACATCAATTATGACAACTTTTTCGCAGTCATCCACAAACTTTGCTAAACATAGCCCTCATGTGTTTGACTGTATTTCTGAAAAGTATACACCAGACAGGAGGGGTCCCAGGACTGAGCCATGGGGGACAGCAGTTGTTACCAGCTTGAACAGGAGACCACAATTCTTACCTTGTGGGATCTATCTGTGCCCCAGTTGGCAGTCCATCAGATGACATACATATTTATGCACTGGTTGTTGATTTTGTGGATACGACATGTGTCTAGGATGTTGGAAAAGGGCTTTTCAAGGTCTATGTGGGATGTGTGTAGCTCATTTTATTGATGTATGTCCTGGGTGACTGCCTTGAAAACAGTCTAGCAGGTTTGGGAACCATGATCTGCCCCTGACCAAACCAAAATTGGTAGGGTTGGGTGTTTGTAGGCTCACAATAGCTCTGTTTATGAGTTCCATCATAATGGACTCCATGGCCTTGCAGAACAGTCTTAATAGGCTTATAAGACAATAGTTCCTATGGTCTGTTGTGCACCAACACTTGTGGAGTGTGCCAAATGTTGCTGTAACGCATTCAACAGTTTCATATCCTGTACAGAGGGTGAGTCTCAACAGACTGTTCAGGTGCAAGGTCTGTTTGTTTTGGAGTTCACATATGACACAGCTAGGGAAACCATGATATCCCATAGACACCGTGTTTTTAGGTTTGGAAAGTGCTGTTTAACCATTGTATATGTAATTTCTGGGTTTTCACAATCTCCAGGTATGATATTGGGCCCTTTTGTCAGTGAGAGGGGGGTAAATATGTTTGAACCTGTCTGACAAGATGTTGGCAGTGTCAGTCATGTACGTATATTCATTTAGAGTTTGCACTGAGTCAGAACATATATGTGTTTACATTGATATATATGACATTGCGAAAGAAAGCTTCATGGTTCTCTATGGACTCTTTGACAATATTTTTGCCAGAACATGGATTGGATAATGTTAGGAGTGCTCATTGTCTATTGATGAGACTGATCTGAGATTTATTGATCTTCTTTGAATTTTCACTTTCTCTGAACAAGTTCAGTACTTGTAGTACATAGTTTGATTATGACAGGAGTCCAATATATTATATGGGTCTGTTTTCATATAACTGTGTGCGCAAGGCAGGATTGGTGAATAGTGACAAGTTTCTGGGGTAAGATCTGCAACTGCCAGATATGTGTGGCCCACTGCTGTACTCAGACATGGCCTAAGTGTGTGAGCATGTCCAGTATGACCTTTCAGTATGTTGTTGACTGACATTTGCTTTGTTTATTTAAGTGTGTGAGCATGCCCAGTATGGACATATATACTATATGTGTGTGAAAAATCAAGTTGTTTTTTACTTCAGGGCTCACCTTTGTGTTGTACATCGACAGGAAGCACACTGTGCCTGCAGAGCTTCCATGAGTCGCTTTGCATAGACTTATCAACATTTCTATATACAGGGGGGCAGCTATTATTTGTACATTTCTACCCAGTGGGCACACCTGATTGTTACTGTGGGTGTACATAGGTTGAGGGGTTCACCTGACACTTATACACATTTGCTAGGCCTGCACTGCTATGTCAGGTACTCCATTTCAGTCTGTACTGTTGCCTATCGTACTGGCTTGAGGCATACTACTGTACTACAGAACTTAGCTTCCAATTTCACGTATATTAGTTTGTGACTTCATAGCCTACCCAACCCACATCACACTGCCTGACCTGCGGTTATCTGTCTGCATAGGCCTGGGGGGATGTTCAGAGGGCATGATACAGCATTTGTTTGTGTTTGCGTTAGTCTGCAGCTGCTCTGCTGTGTCTGTGCCAGTGAAATGCTGTCATGGCTTAGTGGTTCAGTACTGTGACTATAGTGCACAGTATCCTGAGTTCAAGCCCTGTCACTGCTTTTTATTTTCCTGCTGGGCATACCTGACTGGTTAAGGAACAGTAAAGCAGGTGTGAGCATGTTTACCCGACTTTGCTCGGCTTTGCCTGACTTTGCCCAAAGTTGCCCAATGTTGCGCTAGTTTGCGAGGTGTGAAGCTCCACACAATTGTGCTTAAATAGGCTAAATAGTGGTAGAATGAGCTTAGCACTGCTTTATATTGCTTAAAATAGGGCAATCATGCCTCAGGTGGTGCTGCAGGGCTGCCTATGTCGGATGCACATAGTACACTCCCTATACATGTTTGAAAACAGGTAGTGTCAAGTTCGGCATCCGTTTTATTGTATGCGTGAGTCAGAGAGAGGTGTCATTTCCAGGGTTCCTACTGAGTCAGTGCATGTGCTATGTGTTGCCTCTTTGCCAAGGCCAGGGCATACTGGGCACACCTCCTTCTGCCTACTGGGGCAAGCTCAGGTTGTTCCTCCTCCGAGTCACACTGTGTCTGTGCAGGCCTTGGCAATGGTGGGGGGCTGTTTGGCCCTGCCCCATGCTGTTCCTGTTGCAGCTGTTTTTGCAGGATCATATTGTGTAGCATGGCACATACCATGACAATTTGGGTACATGTAGTTGGCGAGTACTGCAAGGCTCCACCAGATGTGTCCAGGCACCGGAACCGTGATTTCAGCATCCCAAACACACACTCAATAATGTTTCTTGTTTGTGCGTGTGCCTCATTATAGAGTTCTTGTTTGGGTGTGTGTGCATTTCTGATGGGTGTCATGAGCCATGGCTCCAGTGCGTATCCAACATCCCCCACTAGGTGACCATCAGGGATGTCCCCATTGGCAAATCTCTGGTACAGCTGCATCAGATGCCAGATGTGGGAATTGTGATAGCTTCCAAGGCAGCCAGCACACACATTCATTATTATGCCCTGGGCATTGCACATGACCTGGCAGTTGATTGAGGGGAAGCCCTTGCGGTTAATGTAAACACTACACCGCTCACCGGGTGGTGATTTGATGTGTATGTGCGTTCAGTCTATTGTACCCACCATTTCAGGGTATTCTGCTATTTGGTGGAAAAGACGCATATTGCTGGCCAATGCCTCACTGGTATTGGGGAAATATACATGCTCACTGACATGTGCTGACATGGCATCCAGGAACTGGTGCAGTACCCTGGATGCTGATGCCTGTGAAACCCCCATCATATCACCAGTTGGTCTCTGTAAGGTACCTGTAGCTAGTATTCATAGGCCAACACATACCTTGGTATACACTGGGATGGGTTCCCCTCTGTTTGTTCTGCATGAGGCGTGGCCGGCACAGCTCAACAATTTGCTGCAGGAGGTCTCTGTCCACTCTATAGTGCTCCACTATTTCCAGCTCATGTAGCTCCTGGTAGGTTACCTTGGGTCTGTAGAATCTTCTCTGTCTCCTCACTGAGGGCTGCACAGCAGCATTCACAACATCACCACCCTCAGCACCTTGCACATGTTGGTTTATGATAGCAATAGCAGCCCCTAACATTTTTTCAGCCTTAAGCTTTTTAAGTTTTCACTCTTTGTATACTGCAGTGTTGCAGAATTCTTGTGAAAAAACAGGTTAGACTGCTGTTTGCAGAGTTTAAAGTGCTGGGCTGGGCTAGTCGACTGCCTGTGTAATTGGCTGATTCTGATAAATTTCACCTGGCAGCTCTGCTAGTTCTCCTTGGTTAACTTCCTACTACTTCTTTTCCTTCCTTTTCCCCTTTCTGTTTCCACAAGGGGCAGCGGCGTGCAAACAAGCGCAGACGCTCGCACACGCGCACACACGCTGTTTGCCCATTTGCAAGAAATTTCAGATATATCCACGGCGTACACCTTTGTTTTCTTGTTTTCAGCTAGTACCACTGTAAACATGCCTCTTACAATCCTGAGCAACTCAGGGCAAACACAAGCCACTGTGCTCCAATCACCTTACAGTCTTTCAGACATACCCCCTCATGATGTCACCTATCTTCTACTCTACTGCTACCCTACTCCTACACTTATACTTTAGGGACATGGCTCACATGCCGGGGAAAATTGGGATTCACTATCCTTATCCTCATTTGCATAGGATTGCCTACTAATGCTTAGTTACATCTCTCACACTGAGCTTCCCCCCCTTAGCAGCCACTACTCAGTGGCCATGTTGTTTTCAGCCTGACATTCACCTGCATGGCAGAACAAGCTTTTTAGTGAAAATGCACATTTGTGGCTATTTTTCACTTTTTTCATTTTATTTAAAGCGCAGCATGTTTGCGCGTCACTGCGCTACGCTTAAACATCGGCGATCGGAGAAACAAATTGGATTTTAAGGATTTACAACATTTGAAAATGTGAATGGGCTTATATATGGCCATTGGCATGATTCCTCAACTAGTTGCATCCTTTATTTGGAGCTGTCATAGCTCCATTTAGCTATTTGCAGAATGGTACTCCGTTGCCAACAGAGTATATTTCTGCAGATAACACTACTCTTACACGGACAGGTTAGTGTTTCCTGGATCGCACATTTACCTCATTTGCATAGCTTTCAGCAGCAAATGAGGTAATTTGCATACCATAACACTGTCCATGCAAGAGTAGCTTTAGAAGCTCTTGTGCACGTCCCTGCCGGCTATTGCTGAATCGCTCGGCAGACATATTGCCTGTCTGCCATCTTACACTACTCTTAGACTCCGTGCAATATAAATTAAAGCTGTAAATCAAGTGTGTGTTTGTGTGTGTGTGTGTGTGTGTGTGTGTGTGTGTGTGTGTGTGTGTGTGTGTGTGTGTGTGTGCGTGTGTGTGCGTGTGTGTGTGTGTGTGTGTGTATGTGTGTGTGTAGCACACCTGTTAAACACAATGAATCACACAGCACATAGTATATGTAGATCATCTGAAGAAAAAATATATCCAACTAGCCAAAGGTCACCCAGTAAAAGATATAAAGCAAATTATAAATAGACCAGGTGTCCACCAGAGCTGATATCATAAAAACTTTTATTTAAACAACATACGACAAGGGATAAGGTCTTTCACACGTAATGTGCTTCATCAGATCCATTAAAATAAGACACAGCTAAAAGAGTTTATATAATAATAAAACATTAATTGTTTAACCTATCAAAAGACCACATTCATTACTGATGTATACTTCGTTTCTTGAGAATGGGTTTTAAAGGCACAGCAGCATTAATACCTGGCAGTTTATCTGCCTGCAATTTAACAATCCATTTAGTCTCAGCAATCTCTAGTTTATGAACCAAAAAGTGGTGTGGTGTTTATGAAGAAAAACAGCTGAACCAATAAATAAGCACCTGAGTGATAGTTTCTCCAAATAATTTATTGAAAAAAAAGTTTAGCGCTTTCTTCAAATATAATTGATTTCTTCAGAACAATAAGTCAAAAAGTTTTTCAGTTTAAATACATTACTCATGAAAATGATTGCTGGAACCCTAACCAATAAAATAATCTTCTTCTTCTTCTTTCAGCTTTTCCCGGTTAGGGGTCGCCACAGCGGATCACGTGTCCACTCATGATTGGCAGTGGAGTTTTATGGTGTCGAGTTGCCAGCCCAGCGCCCAACCTTCCACAGAAGGCACACACGCACATACTCACACCTAGGGCCAATTTAGAGTGTCCAATCCACATACAGCATGTCTTTGGGATGTGGGAGGAAACTGGAGCACCCAGAGGAAACCCACGCCACCACAGGGAGGACATGCAGACTCCGCACAGAAGGCACGCCAGCCGAGGATCGAACCGGAGAACCTCTTGCTGTGAGCTAACCAATAAAATAAACTAAGTAATACATGAATATTAACCAACATGTCATGAATATTCAATTAAACCACCAGCAATAATATAAAATAAGATGACGACCTAAATATCTAAACCTAAAAGGCAGATGGAATGTGGGGACTAAACTTGTTCAGCTTTTTCTTTTAAAATTGGCATGATAGTTAAATAGTCATTTAAACCTGGCAGGAAATGTGCAGCTAACCTTAGCTGCCATATCAATTCCTTTTTAAACAAAATATTTTGCCAGTCGCCCCCTCTAGGATCTATATCTACCATATCAAGAATAGCAAACTTGTAACCAGTAAACCCTGTACAATTTAAACTATGCCTGTACAAAACATTGGTTTCTTTTTTATTTTTGACATCATACAGATGTTCATAGATTCTAGTTTTAAGAAATATTTCCATTTTCCCAATGTAAAATGAAGCACAGGTATTGCATTTTGCAAAATAAACAAGCTTGCTGGAAAAACAATTGCCTTTCCTGAAAAAGAGGGTGTTGGCATTTCTGTTAACTAAGGTGATGGATTCTACTTCTAAAATATATTGGCAATCGGGACATCTCCCACAAGGTCTTGTTCCACTCATTCTATCCACATTAGATACTTTAATACTTTTCCTTTCTAAAATTGTTTTTAAATTGGACCCAATCTTTGTAGAAAAGGTAGGTTGGTCATCCAAAATTTCAAATACTTCACTGTTGGTCCTGAAAATACTCCAATTCTTGATGAGAATATTTTTAACCCTCTTATATAGGGGACTATATTGAACCACACAAGCTTGTTGAAAATCTGGGTTAACACCATTGTCTACCTCTCCCACTGTTCCAGAAGATATTAATCCCCTACCCAAAAGGGGTAAATATTTTTACCCCACTCATTTAAAACCTCTTGAAGAATGGGATTGACGAACTCCCCAGGATAACCCCTGTCCAAAAACATCTTTCGCATGATGACAAATACCTGAATAACATCATCTCTATGGGAAGTCATCCTGGCTATTCTAATAGCCTGACCTTTTGTGATCCCTTTCTTCTGAAATATTGGGTGGTGACTGTTGTAATATAAATAGCTATTGCAAAAGGTTTTCTTCTAAAAAAATTTTGATATAAAACCATTGTTACCTTTTATAATTTTAATGTCCAAATAACTAATTTCTTCTTGATGATGTTCATAGGTAAATTTTAAAAATGTTGCGGTGTTGTTTAAATATTGAATAAAGGCAGGTATAGATTCCTTAGACCCTTTCCGTAAAATAAAGATATCATCCAAAAATCTATTATAACTAACAATATTGGAAAAGTATTCACTCTTAAAAACATACTCCAATTCCCATCCTAACAAAACCAAATTGGCATAAGCAGGGGCAGAGGTGGCCCCCATGGCCACGCCTTTGGTTTGTTAAAAATACTGCCCCTCAAAATAAATGCAATTGTTATCTAAAATGAGGGCCAAGATTTCACAAAGGAGTTTGACCTCGTCTGATGGTAAATGGGAACAAGTGAAGATAACTTCTTCAAAAATCTCCAACCCTTCTTGCTTAGGGATACAAGTAAGGAGATCCTACACATCTACAGTTAGAAAAATCAATTCTGATGTCCAAAGATCTGATTGGATTTTATCCAAAAACTCCTAGGAATCCTTCACTAAATGGGGTACTTTTTCCACTACATGTTTAACCCTTTTGTCAATATATACAGCTAAATTATGTGTCTTAGACCCTCCAGCTGCCACAATGGGCCTAAAAGGTGGGGCAACAATACTCTTATGCACTTTGGGTATACCAAACATCACAGGTATCTTAGGATGGGAATTACTAAGAAACTCGTATAGATCCTTAGTAACCCTTTGTTCTAGAACATATTCATATAAAAAAACTATCAATCCTCTGATAGGAAATATGAATCGCGTTTCTAGAAACTTGGGAATAATTTTCCTCATTAAATAGTATTTCCTGCATAACGTTGGTATAGTCTTCAGAGTTGTATATAATAATGCCCCCTCCTTTATCCGGGGTCATAATATGAATACTATGATCCTCCCTAAGTTGCTGTAACAAACTTCTTTCTTTTTTGGACATGTTTGAAAAAATTCTCCTATTGTCACCCCATATTTTATATAAATCATCCCTGACAGCCGTCTCGAAAATAGCCACCAAAGGATGAAGAGGTGGATTGAAAATACTGTTTTTCTTTAATTCACATTGCTTTGCATTTGTATTATTACACCCCTCATTCCTTTTAAAAAACAATTTGAGATTAAATTTTCTAAGATATAACTGTATATCAATTAAAACTTCAGCAATGTCAGGGATTTTGGTGGGTACAAATTTAAATCCTTTGGAGAACAAAGTAAAGTATTCACTTGTAATAACCCTGCCCATGTAATTATAAATATGAAATCCTTGGAAGGTGTGAAGAATCTGTGATTCTATTTCACTTGAATTTAATACCTGCCTGTGTTCCACTGGGAATATTCCTTCTGGTATGGTCCCCTTTTGTTGTATACACCCTGTCTTTCTTGTTTCTTGTTTGCTATTCTCTGGGAGCATCTTAGTACTAGAAAATCCTTAGAACCAGGGGGATTTTCCCTATCATTTTCCCTATACATCCCAACATCACCCTCCCCTTCTATTTCAAAAAAGAAGGGATTGTCTAAATCACCTGAAGGTGTACCTATATTACAATCAGGCTGAGACTGCCTGAAAACCAATTTATAAGTAGGATACACTTCTTGTTTTTGATATTTTCTTAAATCCCTGTCAAGTTTCTTTAACTTTTTGTGAAAGATATTGTCACACTTTTTGTCTACCCTGTCCAGGATTTTATTATAAAAACCTTCATATTGGGAAAACAGTAATTCACTAAAAATCATGCTGTTCAAGTCCTCTACTTCTTTCTGTAATCATTTTCCATCTGTTCATAAAAAAGTACAGTATTTTGAAGAAGATCAAGCCCCCATTTATCAAAAAGTTTTAAATAAGTAGATAAAACCTCTTTGTCATAATGTAATCCAAAAGGAAATTTGCATACTCTAAGCCCATGTGGGACAACCTGCAAACGCAAACATTCATTAATACATACAATTTCCATTTGTGTCATTTTGAATTTGAATAACTTTTTTTCAAAAAAAATACATCATGTCCTTCAACGATTTAAAATATTTGTTGTTTTTGTTGTTCTCTGATATAGCATCAGGTACTGTGCGAGGTTCATTAAAAACACAGTTCTTTTTCAGTATGACCCCATATTTAGTGTGAGAATCACTAGTCTTAAATTTGGGGTCACAAACATTGGATTCTTTAGTACAGTTAATAGATTTAAAATGTACATGTGCAGGTCTTTCAGAAGAAAGAACACATTCTCTTCCACAATGACAATTAATGTTTGGTAAATCTGATCCAATATTAGCATTAAAAGAAGACACAGTACTTGTTTTGATAGTTTCCACCTGCTGAGACTGTCCCAAACCAACACAAACAATGGAATCAGTTTCTTGCCCAAAATATACAGCACCGTTAACCCTTACATCCTGGTTAGGTCATTTAGATGCCATAAAACACTGAGAAATCTCGTTTGGTAAAAGATGCTGTGTTTCACCATCATGATGAACGTCAACTAATGTAATGACATTGCACTGTCTCTCTGAGACACCCTGAGAATTAAACAGTTCACTAGAGGGAACGTCGTTGCTGAAAACAGCCTCTTCTTGAGTTTACACATTTCCCCCACTGTTGGAAGCATGAAAAGAACTTAGTGGCTGGGGAAATAGTTCAATTAATTGCGTGAACTCCCCTTTGAGCTCTGCCACATCTTGTTTTAAGGAAAGTAACTCCAAGTGATGCCCAGAATCCATAACTGGAGAAAATCCTGGTGATAATGGAGAATCCATATCACTCAATACACCACAAATAAAAACTAATGAACCAAAAAGTGGTGTGGTGCTTATGAAGAAAAAGAGTTGAACCAATAAATAATCACCTGTGTGCTTAAATCTCTAGTTTATTGTTGAAATCACCTCCCCTTTTAGTCATATGCACAAGTTGTAGAACATTAAACTCAAAGGAATGTCCTGGTTGCAGTGATATATATTTAGCCAAAGCAATGAGTAAATTCATATGCCTAATATCACCCATATGCTGCAAGATCCATTCTTTTAACATCCTATCTGTTTTGCCCACATAAAACGATGTGCAGTGCCTATACCTCGTTAAGTATATCAGACCCTTAGATCTACAGTCTGCATAAAAACTGGGTTTAAACAAATAATCCATAGTAGGATGCTTAAAATCATTCTTCAAAGAGATATAACAGCAGACTTTGCATAATCTACAGGGAAAAGTGCCAATGTGATCAGATAAAACAGAGGGTACTAAAGTAGATTTGTAACAAAGCTGTTTTTTAAGTGATAAATTATTTTTAAAGGTGTAACTAGGTTTATCACCTACAATGCCCTTAATTCTGTCATCAGAAAGTAAAACTGGCCAAAATGTATTTATTACATCACACACTTGATGTACATTATTCCCATAAGTCAAAGATAGCCTAACATTACTATAAGCAGCATCCCTTTCATTACTTCTCATGGGAGCAAATGAGCGATTAAAAAATGGTTTACCCTTATCAGAGTGCATCGTAGTAAGCACATTACAAGTACTCACCAAAAACTCTTCCTTATACCCTCTAGCTAGTAAATCTGCATTCAAATAATCCATTATATGCAGATCATGGTTTGAGTCCCACATTTATCTTTTAGTGATGAAAACTCATAACACTTTTTTTACAATATTAATACATGTTGCACTTTGCTAATCTCAGTTTCCAATTTCTCACCTCTGCGCAATCATGGTGCATTGGTCCAGGCAACAAGCAGACATTGCACCTCAACACCCAAAAACGTGGGGGGGGGGGCTTCGCACCCACACTCCCTTACTATATGTACCAACTTTGAGGCAGCACAACAGTGGAGAAAAGGGGTTTGAAATACTTCTATGTGTGAGATGGGGAGGTGTTGAACAAGTAGTTACTTATCCTGTTGATGAAATGTAAGTTCACTGAGTGAACTTTTGATGTTTATTGTTCAATGTTCTGCAATTCGATGGTTAACCCATTTGATGGCTGACAATAAACCCATTTAATCTAGTTCTCCAAAGAGCAAAAAAAAAGACTAAATCTGGTAATTTAGTGTCTAAAGATTTAAGTAACAGGAATACTCCTGCCATAATAATTTTACTTATCTAATAATAATGTCTTTATAAGGTAATATTGTATCCAAAGACATACAATAGATTTTTTCCACATTCTAGCCATTACCCAGAAACTATTCAATATTTCTTCCCACTGATCTAATATTAATGGTTCGGTTTGAAATCTTATTCCTAAAACATTTAATTCCTGCCTTTTTAAAGAAATTCCAGCAATAGTTTTCACTTTCCCATAGCCTTTACTTTTTTCCGTGCCAATGGATAAACTTAACCACTCCAGTATTTGTTTCATTATCTGTAACACTTAAGAACCCATCCATTATATTTAACAAGAAGCATGTCCCCATCTACATAATTTAAGGCTAGTAGCAATGGTATATATTCTTTTTGAACTGAAACCTTATCTACCACTGTATTCTTTGCTAGTGCAAATAACACAGGACTTAAGGAACAGCATTGTTTTATGCCTTTCTGTATACATATGTCTTTTCTGAGTCATCCATTTACAAAAGACTGTATGCAAGAGGTTCCACATACTGATTTTAAGAATCTTTTCCTGGCCATCCAATCTAATGAATCGGTAATGGTATTTTATATGCAATTAATATATTCCACAATGTGACATATTTAACATTGTCAAATGCTTTCTCATCATCACAGACGATTTTTGTCATCTAATTTGTTCTCTGCTATCTCACATATTATGTATGTGATTAGAAACAGTATTTTCTTCACTTCTTTGTTTTTAACTCCATAAATCCCCCCAAACTTCTTTTACGATATTTTGAAATTAGCATTGTAATATAGTCACAATAATTTTATCATTGAAGCTTCTTAAAGTTAAAGGCATCCAGTTTTCTAAATATTTTTTATAATTTCTCTTACAAAGGAATTTTAAATTGTATCTGTCCAGTTATGCATCCTAACCTAAACAACAACTTTAGAACTTGTAAAACGCATTTCTGATCCTCTCTCCATTTCCTCCATACCTTTATAAAACTGGTATCCGATTCCACCTAGCCTTGGAACAGTACGAACCCTCACTCTTTACTTCTAAACTTATTTAACTCTTCCAATGAACTATCCTTAACTAAGTTCTTCCTTAAACTTAATGAAATCCATTTGCTACCCCATTTAGCCTTTTACAGAGATCTTGTCTCAGTATAATATTCCTTTAAGTAGGCATCAATTGTTTTCAAAAGGGACAGCTTATCACCACATTTCTTGACAAATCATATAATTCCTCTATGATATGCTTCTTGTTTTTTTATCTGTCAATCTAAAAGGAATTAGTTTCTTTCATTTTCCTTTCACAATCCATGCCACAAAAATATGGCTTGTCTTATTTCAACCCATTCTAACTCATACATTTGTCTCTTAATTTGAGCATACCTACCATTCTAATTTTCTAGCCCATCATCATATTATTTATATAGTTCTTCATATACCTCTTTTCTAAAGTGATACCAGTCCTTTTCAGTTCCCATATAAACTTTTTATAATTTTTTATATTGTAACCACCACTCAGTTCAGGAGGTATAAGACATTCACATATCTAAATGATCCTGAAATAAAATCTGACTTAGGTATAGGATTGCCTGCACATTACTTCAGATTCCAGTCATTTATTTCATTCCTTTCCTTATTTTTATAGTAGAAGGACATTTTCCTTATACTGATCTGATAGCTACATGACGGGAAAAATATAAATTCAGTTTTTTCCTTATACTCTCTTAATTCTTTACTGTAGATACTATATCTATTTCTTATTTAACTGCCCTTTTATATGTAAATGAGCATTGCTTACCTAACGGTAAATCAGACCTACTTAAAATTTTCTATCCATACTGAATATTTTTGTTACTTTTCTTTTCATATAATCTGTAAGACTAATAGGTAATATTAAGCAGAAAATTAACTTGCATGTCCTGTAACATATGATATCTGTTTTTTTTTTTTAAATCAGTGTTTGCTTGTATAACTAGTAGTCTCAACACCATATTATTTCAATGGCATTGCAGAATTAACACTTTGATTGGTGTTTTTCTACAAATATTCAGTACTTGGAAAGTAGGTAAGCATGCCAGTTGGAAAATGCCTGAAGATTTACCTTCTCCCAAACATCAAATGATTGTATCAACTCAGATATATATATATATATATATATATATATATATATATATATATATATATATATATATATATATATATATATAGGGTCTATATTAGAACACCGAACATTTAAAATGTCGAGTGTTCTAATATCGACCCATTTGAAAATATTGAAGAAGCAGAAAACCGAATTCTTTCCTAGGGAAAGAATTTGGTTGTCCGTTTCTGTTGCTTCGGTATTTTCAGTGCTCTGTTGGAAAGTTACGGGCCGGGTTCAGGTAAGTGTGCAATTGAGTGTGGGTTAGGTATGTGTGCGATTGTGTGGACATGAGGGTTAGGACGGGTTAGGTGAGTTAGGGTTAGGGCGTGGGTGAGGTGAGTGTGTGATAGTGACGGACCTTAGGGTTAGGATTTGGGTTAAGGTAAGTAGATAGTTAGTGGTGTGTGTATAGTTTAGTGTAGGGTTAGGTGTAAGATTTTAGGTGTATGTGTGTTGATTGCTGTTTGTTTGGTGTGCTTATGTTGTGTGTATGTGTTTTGGAACAGCAAATTTTTTCCCTACGAAAAAATTCACTGTTCTGAACGTTCGATGTTTAGTATTTTCGATTGGTAGGATTCAATATTAGAACACTCAACATTTTGAATGTTTGGTGTTCTAATATAGACCCACACACACACACACATATATATATATATATATATATATATATATATATATATATATATATATATATATAAGGTTCACCCTTATATATGTGTGCAATTAATAGGATTACTATGTCAACATTATGCTTATTACATCATCTTAATAACTGCTATTATTTTTTTCTGTATTAATAATACTTTTTACATTTACTGTTGTAAATACAAAGGCCATCATCCTTTGTCTTTCTTTGCTAGCACTTTTCCTCAACAAGTGCTTTTCCATTTTCTGTCTGTCACACTGGAACCTACTGTCTTCCCTTTCTTCTACTTATACCTTAAATCTATTTTTATATTCACAATCCTTTATTTGCAAGCTCCTAATAGATATCTCATCCTCCTCTAAGCTATCTTTTGAATTTAACTGAAACTCTCCTTCTTCAGTTTTTCCTGTAGAAATATTCTGTTGTTAACTTATATAACCTTGACTTTCTATCTAATTCTGCCTATGCCCATGTACACTCAAACCAAAAATGTCCTATAGTACTACATTTATAACATTACAGTTCACATTTCTTGTGTGTTCCCTACTTGTCCATACTGATTACATCTTCAATTAGTAGAGGTAAAAATTAAATGGGTAGGATCTCACCCCAGTATATATATTTTGGTGTGTCTCTAATGCCTTCTATATCCACAATATAAGAGAAACTTCATATTTTTCTGTCTTTTTTCTTTAGAGTGATACAAGCTTTCCATGTCCCATTCAAATACCTATATTAACACAAATTTTAGAAATATTATACACTTCTTTACAAGTCTTTAAGGCAGTTATGAGTGTCCATTTCTTCTAATGTGTATCCATTTAAATGAATGTCCATTTCTTCAATAAAACTCCAGTTCTAAATTGCAAAAAATCTCTTTTTAGAAAGAGTCCAATTCTGAAAATGTATACTCATTACAAGGATATACCACATATTTTTCCACTTACTTGTACTATAAAAGTAGTTACTAAGTCCAGAGATACAAAAGTGGCATCACAGAAAGTTTTGGTTCCTAGTTGAATAATAGAGGCTTATAAGTTTGCCCTACATAGTTTATTTGCCACACTTACTGCTGGTTTTAGCTTTAATTCAACATAGGGCATTTTCTGCCAGCTACTTTCTTCTCCAGCTTTTTCTCAATCATGCTCTTTGCTGCTGCATAACTCCTTCTGCATTCACTACCTCCATGCACAAGCTCTTGATTTCCTAACTCACACTTTAAGGACTTTGACCAACTCCTTTCACTTGCTATTTCATGGCAGCTGACCATTTAGGTCTGAACCACATATAACCCAAATACTTTCTCAAATAACTCTTTTTCTTTATAGGCTGGAAAAGCATATACTACCCTTACATAACTCATCTTCCCTGATATGTATGTTTGAATCATATATGCCTTTCTAAACAACTTGTAAAATGCTTTCCACATAACAGTACTGCTTTTAATTTCGTCTAAAACAGCTTGCCACTGTTTTGTTCTCATGCCTTTCTTCTCAAACCACATGCCCAGCACACATATTTCCTGATCAGTGAAATATATCTTCCCCTTTTTGTCACACACCTATAACCCTTGCATATTTCTTTACTAGCTTTAATCTAATCTCCCTTTGCATATCTTCCAGTACCCAGACATTTTCCTTCATCCATCCTTTATTTTTTGTGATAACCACCAAATGATCAGTGTATACCATAAACTGCAGGAGCCTTACTCCTTGCACTATCTCTTGACTTGCTTCACCTACTTTCTTACTGCTCTTAACTGCCATAGCATTCATTACTAAAATATACAATACTCCACTTACAGCAAAACAGTGTTCCCCCATCCAGCACTTTCAGTTTTTACCTACCCATCCACTTATTAACAATCTATTCCATGTATGCTCATATACTGTTTTAAAAACTTATTACTTTGTCACTCAAATTTTAACTCCATAATACTTTCCACATTCCTCAGGCATTACACTGATAAATGCTTTCTGCACATTGCACACTACTGCCATCTCCTTCTCTCATTATGGAATTCACCACTTCTTATATTAAGCAGAGCATATCCTGAGAAATTAGTAGCAGAAAAATATAATGAAGTATGTAATAAAAGAAAAGAGGGGCAATGGGGAAAGGTTATATAAAACAGGTGGATTATAAAACGTCCATGCAAGTTACAAACAGTATGGATGCTAATGCTATTAAAAATGTTATTTCTCCTAAATGGAATTTGTTAAAATGTCATTCTGATATCTATAAAGTAGTAGGGGATGCCCTGTTTTGTACAAAATTTGAGGAAAATTTTTAAAAACTTATTTCAAATTAAATTGAATCCCCCAGAAATTAAGTGCACTAATCTGGGCATGTTTGAATGCCAAAACTGCAATTTGTGTCATTTTTAATTAAATGATGTAAAAGAAATTTGTGTTAATGGTTTTAATTCAGAGTTACAAGGAAAGTTCACATGAACATCTAGATTTGTTGTCTAGTTAGTGTTGTGCATGTAAATCCTTCTATGTGGGTCATACTACTAGAGAATTCTATAAAATAATATATGAACATAAACATGCTGTATCAGTAGGGGATGAGAAAAATGCTTTTAGAAAATATTATAAAACTACTAAATGTAAAATAAATTTCAAGTTTGTAGTTTTAGATGAAGTTAAATGTTTTGATAAGATGTTTAATTCTGAAGAAGAACTTGGGTGGTTAGAATATCTTTGGCAGGTGAAGTTAAAGGGTCTATATTAGAACACCGAAGTTTCAAAACTTCGAATGTTCTAATATCGAACCCTATTCAACGAAAGTTGAAAACATCGAACATACAGAACAGCGAATTTTTTCCTAGGGAAAAAAATTGCTGTTCCAAAACACATACACACAACACAAGCACACCAAACAAACAGCAATCCACACACATACACTTAAAATCTTACACCTAACCCTACACTAAACTATACATACACCACTAACTATCCACTTACCTTAACCCAAACCCTATCCCTAAGGTCCGTCACTACCGCACACTCACCTCACTCGCATTCTAACCCTAACTCACCTACCCCACCCTAACCCTCACATCCACACAATCGCACACCTACCTGACCCGTGCCCTAACCCTAACTCATCTAACCCGCCCTAACCCTCACGTCCACACAATCGCACACATACTTAATGCACACCCTAACCCTAACTAACCTAACCCGTGCTCAATCGTACACTTACCTGAACCAGACCCGTAGCTTTCCACCACAGCACTGAAAATACCGAAGCAACAGAAACAGACAACTGAATTCTTTCCCTAGGAAAAAATTTGGTTTTCTGTAGCTTCGATATTTTCAGCATTTGCTTAATATATGTCAGTATTAGAACATTCAAAGTTTTGAAACTTTGATGTTCTAATATAGACCCAAGTTAAATGCTATCCACCTGGTCTTAATGATAGAGAAGACTTTGTTGCCTTTCTCAAAAGGAAAGGGTTAAACCACTGATTTAATAGGAAAATGCTATGCGATTTAAAGAAGTGTCCATATATTTAGTGTGTTTAATGACATTAATCAGTTTGAAGAAGTCTTATGATTTAAGATGAAAGTGCTCACTGTTTAATATGTTTTTGCATTAATAAATACTCAGTTGGTTTACCTGGCTATTTTATTTTTTATTTATTTGGTTATTTTTGTGTAGAGTATATTTAACAAATTCTTATACAAAGCACCAACTAGACTGCAGATAGTTTTTTTTTCTGAGATTACAGTAGTATGACTTAGTTGTGAAGTATAAGGTAGGAAACAAGATGCATATAGCAAATATATTGAGGCATTTGTACTTAACAGAGCAAAAAGATTTGCTTGCAGAGCAGCTGGAAGTTAACTGGATAATTCAGCATTTGTTAATGAATTAACAGGAGCTTAAATAGTTGTAGCAGTACACTGAGAATTCTTTTGAAAGTCTTTGAGAAGTGTCTGTGATATGGTGAACTGAACTGAAATTCCATGTGAGGAAAGAAATACAGCCATACTTTTCATTAAAAAAGAAGTAAAGATGCATATAAGGTTTGATGTTTAAGGATAATAAATTAATAGTGTATAATTAAAGTACTGACTGGAATTTGCCAGCAAATGTGGTAAACACAAATGCAGGCATTAGACTTAAAAAGGTTAATTTATATTCCAGTCGCAAAAAAAGTACTGCTGTGCTCAAATTATCAAACAATTATGTTTGTTTTATATGCTATCAAGATAATATTCAAGATCTTGAAAACTAGATTCCAACAATATATGAACCAAAAACTGAAAGATTTTCTAGCTGGTTTCAGAAGGGGCAGAGGAAACAGAGATCAGAATGCAAACATCTGCTGAATAAAGGACAAAACAAGGGAGTTCTAGTAAAATATTTATTTTTGCATTATTGACTACTCTTGAAACAATTTGCTGTGTAAGCAATAACAAACTCTAACAAGTTCTTAGAAAAATGGGGCTATTGGGTCACCTCCTGAGTAATTTTGATGCAAAACACAGAGCAATTGTTAGACTGTGAACAAAGAACTACAAGACTGTTTATTGTCACCATATTTATTCAATCTATATACTAAATATTCATATAAAATGCTAACTTAGATAAACATATTCATGTAAAATGCTGGGTTAGATGAATCAGATGTTGGAATCAAAACTTATGTAAAAAATTAACCACCGGAGATATGCAGATAATGCCACTCTGATTGCTGAAAGTTGGTAAGACTGAAGATTCTGTTGATGAAGGTGAAGGTCGGAAGTGCAAAACCTGACTTGTTGATCAGCATTAAAAAAAAAAAAAAAAAAAACACATAATCAAGTCCAATCAGTTCTTTGCAAATAGAAAACAAGCAGAGGCAGTTTTTCCTAGGTTCAAAGATCTCTGTAGATGCTGACTGCAGTCATGCAATTAAAAGACACTTGCTTCTAGGGAGGAAAGCACTGATAAATCTGGTTAGATGTTTAAAGAGCAAAGATACTATTTTGTCAGCAGAGAGCCACATAGTCAAAGCTATGGTTTTCACAGTAATAGCATAGGACTGAGGAAGTTGGACTATAGTTATTGCTGTGGGTTATGTGGGCTATACACTATAGGTAAGGATGTGGTATACTGTTAGAGAAACTTTTGGAAATTCCATGGACTGCAAGAAGGTCAATAGATTCTTTTGGAAATAAAGCCAGACTGTTCACTAAGAGGAAGGCCTGACAGTGAAACTGAAACTCTCATACATTTATGTGTAATGCAAAGTTAGAAACAAAGATGGATAGATAGCATCACTGAAGTAATGAATTAAAATTTGCAAGAACCTAAGGAGACCTAAGGAGACCTTTCTGTACAAAAAGGCCTTGCATGCTTTTGTCCTTGAAGTCTTGAAACGTCAGAATTGACACAACAGCAGCAACAATCAATCAAGGAAAGAAATGATGTCTTGAGAAGCACAAGTCAGACACAGGAACTGTGAAGTGCAAAGGAAGAACTTACTTGTATTATAATAATCTAAGAAAATTAATGATTCTTTATTCACTTCCAGGATGACCATAGAGTAAAGTAAGAATAGACTAAGAAAACACTTAGGTTTCAAGACTGTGTGAACTTGACCTGTGCAGACAACTTTTCAGTTTCCAATGGTCTTGAAGTTAATGGAATGTAAAAACAGGAGTATGATTACTGCACTTAATGCCTTATGGCTTCAAAGCAATGGATTCCTGATGTGGTAATACCTGATAATAATCCACAGCATGCAAGCAGGGGGTTTAGGAGATTTTCACTGAAAGTGGTCCATATTCCTTGCTACCTACAATCTAGCAGTCTAGATGGAAGAACTATACAGATTATAAAATACTTCATGAATACATCACACGGCATTACTAATGGCTGTTTCATAGACATATGCTTATGTCTGTTAGAATATAAAATATCCCTTTGCAAGCTGTAATGCTTTTACCACTATATTTATCAATAGGTCATAATTTAAAGACTAGAAGTCCTAAATTCTACTACCATATTACAAACTAAATGTCAGAGTTATGTTCAAGAGATAATGAAATAAAAACAATCCAGATAAATGTACTGCTATGATCAAAGGCAATACATCAATCTTTTTTTTTTTGAATATGGAGACAGGGAGAGAGAACATTAATTTCTCTGAGAAATTACATGAATCATTGTGAATCAAAATGATCAAACCAAATCAACTGTTGGTTAAACTGGAGACAGAAAATTGCTGAGAAGTAATCAGAGGCATTTCTTCAATTGAATATGCATCATGTGACATAAAAAGAGGTGTCCCAAGCAACCCCTCCAGTGGAAAGTGAAAAGAGTATTTATCTGATCCCAGAACATCCTGATAGACTCTTGGTTAATGTGCAAACTAAAGTAGTTTTGAGCACATCAGCATTAGACATGCAAATGACAAACTTTCCAAAATATACTAAGGAAAGATGCCTAGTTAATCAGCTAGTCCAAAGACTGAGAAATAATTATTGCATTTATTAAGATTAAAGGAATGCTGCTGTTCTATTAAATAAATGATCTATCTTAGTATTTTGCAAGTAGAGGTAATGCAAATTTCAAAAGATTTCAAAAAATCTCTTATCACTAAACTAGAGCAAACTTATAACAAAGTTGCATGATTTGCCGCCAGCCTTCCTTACAAATCTCACCACTGTCTTGCCCATAAGTCACTCCAATGGCCAGAATTCTCCAAACAGCTACTTATACCCCAGCTACATATTGCACTCTCTGTCCTATATGAACCCTCATCCTGTCTCTCCATCTCTAATTTCATCTTCTTCTATAACCCCTTGTTGTCACCTCTGTACTGCTAGTAAACACCTCCTAGAGTTATACAAAACCCAACAAACAACATTGGTAAGACCCTTTACAAACACTCTGTAGCCCATGTTTGGAACTTACTCCCTCTCAACATAAGAAGCATTCAGCATAAATACCAGTTTAAGAAAGAACTTAAACTTTTCCACCTGAAGACTTGGTCATGCCCTTGTAAAACCCCCACTTGAACTAGTCTCCTCTCTTCTCATCGTATCTGCTTTTCCATATCAACTCTTTTTCCAACTAGTACTTGTTCTAGTAAACTGTATTCATACTGTACACACTGTAATATTCTCTAAACTTTTTAATTGTTAAACTGTATTCATACTGCACTCAGTGTGATATTCTCTAAACCTTTTAATTGTTAAACTGTATTCATACTGCACTCAGTGTAATATTCTCTAAACCTTTTAATTGTTAAACTGTATTCATACTGTACTCCTTAGTGTAATATTCTCAAAACCTTTTAATTGTTAAACTGTATTCATACAGTAGTCCTTAGTGTAATATTCTCTAAACCTTTTAATTGTTAAACTGTATTCATACTGTACTCCTTTGTGTAATATTCTCTAAACCTTTTAATTGTTAAACTGTAGTCATACTGTACTCCTTAGTGTAGCATTCTCTAAACCTTTTAATTGTTAAACTGTATTCATACTGTACTCCTTTGTGTAATATTCTCTAAACCTTTTAATTGTTAAACTGTATTCATACTATACTCCTTTGTGTAATATTCTCTAAATCTTATAATTGTTAAATTGTATTTATACTGTACTCATTAGTGTAATATTCTCTAAACCATTTAATTGTTAAACTGAAGTCATACTGTACTCAGTGCGATATTCTATAAACCTTTTAATTGTTAAACTATATTCATACTGTAATTATTTGTGTAATATTCTCTAAACATTTTAATCGTTAAACTGTATTCATACTGTACTCCTTTGTGTATTATACTCTAAACCTTTTAATTGTTAAACTGTATTCATACTGTACACCTAAGTATAATATTCTCTAAACCTTATAATTGTTAAACTGTATTCATACTGTACTCATTAGTGCAATATTCTATAAACCTTTTAATTGTTAAAATATATTCATACTGTACTCCTTAGTGCAATATTCTCTAAACCTTTTAATTGTTAAACTGTATTCATACTGTACTCAGTGTAATATTCTCTAAACCTTTTAATTGTTAAACTGTATTCATACTATACTCCTTAGTGTAGTATTCTCTAAACCTTTTAATTGTTAAACTGTATTCATACTGTACTCCTTAGTGTAATATTCTCTAAACCTTTTAATTGTTAAACTGTATTCATACTGTACTCAGTGTAATATTCTCTAAACCTTTTAATTGTTAAACTGTATTCATACTGTACTCCTTAGTGTAATATTCTCTAAACCTTTTAATTGTTAAACTGTATTCATACTGTACTCTTAGTGTAATATTCTCTAAACCTTTTAATTGTTAAACTGTATTCATACTGTACTCCTTAGTGTAATATTCTCTAAACCTTTTAATTGTTAAACTGTATTCATACTGTACTCAGTGTAATATTCTCTAAACCTTTTAATTGTTAAACTGTATTCATACTGTACTCCTTAGTGTAATATTCTCTAAACCTTTTAATTGTTAAACTGTATTCATACTGTACTCAGTGTAATATTCTCTAAACCTTTTAATTGTTAAACTGTATTCATACTGTACTCCTTAGTGTAATATTCTCTAAACCTTTTAATTGTTAAACTGTATTCATACTGTACTCCTTAGTGTAATATTCTCTAAACCTTTTAATTGTTAAACTGTATTCATACTGTACTCAGTGTAATATTCTCTAAACCTTTTAATTGTTAAACTGTATTCATACTGTACTCCTTAGTGTAATATTCTCTAAACCTTTTAATTGTTAAACTGTATTCATACTGTACACACTGTAATATTCTCTAAACCTTTTAATTGTTAAACTGTATTCATACTGTACTCCTTAGTGTAATATTCTCTAAACCTTTTAATTGTTAAACTGTATTCATACTGTACTCCTTAGTGTAATATTCTCTAAACCTTTTAATTGTTAAACTGTATTCATACTGTACTCAGTGTAATATTCTCTAAACCTTTTAATTGTTAAACTGTATTCATACTGTACTCAGTGTAATATTCTCTAAACCTTTTAATTGTTAAACTGTATTCATACTGTACTCAGTGTAATATTCTCTAAACCTTTTAATTGTTAAACTGTATTCATACTGTACTCCTTAGTGTAATATTCTCTAAACCTTTTAATTGTTAAACTGTATTCATACTGTACTCAGTGTAATATTCTCTAAACCTTTTAATTGTTAAAATTTT